>NW_024714471.1:0-14959 GCF_018991925.1 Homarus americanus
AGCGTTGTTATCCTCGATGAGGGGATATGTTATACGCGATCAGGGGACTTTGTTATACTGGACCAGGAGACTTTGTCTTACTCGATCAGGGGACTTTGTTATACTCGATCAGGGGACTTTGTTATACTCGTCCAGGGGGCTTTGTTATGCTCGATCTAGGGACTTTGTTATACTGGGTCAGGAAACGTTGTTATACTCGATCAGGGGATATGTTATACTCGAACAGGGGAATTTGTTATACTGGACCAGGTGACTTTGTTATACTCGTCCAGGGGGCTTTGTTATATTACGATCAGGGGACTTTGTTATTCTCGACCAGGGGACTTTGTTATACTCGACCAGAGGCCTTTCTTATACTCGGTCTGGGCGACTTTGTTATAATCGATCAGGGGACTTTGTTATGCTCGATCTGGGGACTTTGTTATACTGGGCCTGGAGACTTTGTTATACTCGATCAGGGGATATGTTATACTCGATCAGGGGACTTTTTTATACTTGACCAGAGGACTTTGTTATACTCGATCAGGGGATATGTTATACTCGATCAGTGGACCTTGTTATACTCGATTAGGGGCCTTTGTTTTACTCGATGAGGGGGCTTTGTTATACTCGATCAGGGAACTTTGTTATACTCAACCAAGGGACATTTTTAAAATTAATCAGGGGACTTTGTCATACTCTATCAGGGGAATTTTGTTATACTCGATCAGGGGACTTTGTTATACTCAACCAGAGGACTTTGTTATACTCGATCAAGGGACTTTTTTATACTCAATCAGGGGACTTTGTTATACTCGATTTGGGGCCTTTGTTATGCTCGATGAGGGGGCTTTGTTGTACGCGACCAGGGGACTTTGTTATACTCGATCAAGGAACTTTGTTATACTCAACCAGGGGACTTTTTTAAAATTAATCAAGGGACTTTGTCATACTCGATCAGGGGAATTTTGTTTTACGCGATCAGGGGTTATATTATACTTGATCAGGGGACTTTGTAATACTCAACCAGAGGATTTTGTTATACTCGATCAGGGGACTTTGTTATACTCAATCATGGGACTTTGTTATACTCGATGAGGGGCTTTGGTTATCCTCGATCAGGGGACTTTGTTATACTCGACCAGGGGACTTTGTTATACTCGATCAGGGGACTTTGTTATACTCGACCAGAGGACTTTTTTATACTCGATCAGGGGATATGTTATACTCGATGAGGGGATTTTGCTATACTTGATTAAGGGACTTTGTTATACTCGATCAGGGGAATTTTGTTATACTCGATCAGAGAACTTTGTTATACTCGACCAGGGGCCTTTGTTATACTCGATAAGAAAACTTTGTTATACTCGACCAAGGGACTTTGTTATACTCGATCAAGGGACTTTTGTTATACTCGATCAGGGGACTTTGTTATACTCGTCCCGGGGCCGTTGTTATACTCGACCAGGGGACTTTGTTATACTGGACCAGGAGACTTTTTTATACCCGATCAGGGAACTTTGTTATACTGGATCAGGGGACTTTTGTTATACTCGATGAGGGGACTTTGTTATACTCGATAAGGGGACTTTGTCTTACTCGATTTGGGCCCTTTGCTATACTCGACCAGGGGACTTTGATATAATCGATAAGGGGACTTTGTTATACTCGATATGGGGACTTTGTTATACTGGGCCAGGGGACTTTTTTATACTCGATCAGGGGACTTTGTTATACTCGACCAGGGGCCTTTGTTATACTCGATCACCGGACTTTGTTATACTCGATAAGGAGTCTTTGTAATACTCGATAAGGGGAATTTGTTATACTCGATAAGGGGACTTTGTTAGACCCGAACAGGGGACTTTGTTATACTCCACCAGGGACCTTTGTTATAGTCGATCACCGGATTTTGTTAGACTCAAACAGAGGACTAAGTTGTACTCGACCAGGGGACTTTGTTATAATCGATCAGGGGACGTGGTATACTCGATCAGGGACTTTTTTATACTCGATCAGGGGACTTTGTTATACTCGATTAGGGGACCTTTGTTATACTCGATGAGGGGCCTTTGTTATACTAGATCAGGGGACTTTGCTATACTTGACCAGGGGACTTTGTTATACTCAACAAGAGGACTTTGTTATACTCGATCAGAGGACTTTGTTATATGCGATCAGGGGACTTTTTTATAGTCGATCAGGGACTTTGTTATACTCGACCAGGGGACTTTGTTATAATCGATCAGGGGACTTTGTTATACTCGACCAGGGGACTTTGTTATACTCGATCAGGGGACTTTCTTATACTTGAGCAGACGACTTTGGTATATTCGATCAGGGGATATGTTATACTCGATCAGAGGACTTTGTTATACTTGATTAGGGGACTTTGTTATACTTGATCAGGGGACTTTGTAATACTCGATCAGAGGACTTCGTTATACTCGACCAGGGGCCTTTGTTATACTCGATTAGAAAACTTTGTTATACTCGACCAGGGGACTTTGTTTTACTCCACCAGGGACTTTGTTATATTCGATCAGGGGATATGTTATACTCGATTAGGGGACTTTGTTATGCTCGGTTCAGGGGTCTTTGTTATACTCGACCAGAGGACTTTGTTATAATCGATTAGGGGACTTTGTTATGCTCGATCTGGGGACTTTGTTATACTGCGCCAGGAGACGTTGTTATCCTCGATGAGGGGATATGTTATACTCGATCAGGGGACTTTGTTATACTGGACCAGGAGACTTTGTCTTACTCGATCAGGGGACTTTGTTATACTCGATCAGGGGACTTTTTTATACTCGTCCAGGGGGCTTTGTTATGCTCGATCTAGGGACTTTGTTATACTGGGTCAGGAAACGTTGTTATACTCGATCAGGGGTATGTTATACTCGATCAGGGGAATTTGTTATACTGGACCAAGTGACTTTGTTATACTCGTCCAGGGGGCTTTGTTATATTACGATCAGGGGACTTTGTTATTCTCGACCAGGGGACTTTGTTATACTCGACCAGAGGCCTTTCTTATACTCGGTCTGGGTGACTTTGTTATAATCGATCAGGGGACTTTGTTATGCTCGATCTGGGGACTTTGTTATACTGGGCCTGGAGACTTTGTTATAATCGATCAGGGGATATGTTATACTCGATCAGGGGACTTTTTTATACTTGACCAGAGGACTTTGTTATACTCGATCAGGGGATATGTTATACTCGATCAGTGGACCTTGTTATACTCGATTAGGGGCCTTTGTTTTACTCGATGAGGGGGCTTTGTTATACTCGATCAGGGAACTTTGTTATACTCAACCAGGGGACTTTTTTAAAATTAATCAGGGGACTTTGTCATACTCTATCAGGGGAATTTTGTTATACTCGATCAGGGGACTTTGTTATACTCAACCAGAGGACTTTGTTATACTCGATCAGGGCACTTTTTTATACTCAATCAGGGGACTTTGTTATACTCGATTAGGGGCCTTTGTTATGCTCGATGAGGGGGCATTGTTGTACGCGACCAGGGGACTTTGTTATACTCGATCAAGGAACTTTGTTATACTCAACCAGGGGACTTTTTTAAAATTAATCAAGGGACTTTGTCATACTCGATCAGGGGAATTTTGTTTTACGCGATCAGGGGTTATATTATACTTGATCAGGGGACTTTGTAATACTCAACCAGAGGATTTTGTTATACTCGATCAGGGGACTTTGTTATACTCAATCATGGGACTTTGTTATACTCGATGAGGGGCTTTGGTTATCCTCGATCAGGGGACTTTGTTATACTCGACCAGGGGACTTTGTTATACTCGATCAGGGGACTTTGTTATACTCGACCAGAGGACTTTTTTATACTCGATCAGGGGATATGTTATACTCGATGAGGGGATTTTGCTATACTTGATTAAGGGACTTTGTTATACTCGATCAGGGGAATTATGTTATACTCGATGAGAGGACTTTGTTATACTCGACCAGGGGCCTTTGTTATACTCGACCAGGGGCCTTTGTTATACTCGATAAGAAAACTTTGTTATACTCGACCAAGGGACTTTGTTATACTCGATCAAGGAACTTTTGTTATACTCGATCAGGGGACTTTGTTATACTCGTCCAGGGGCCGTTGTTATACTCGATCAGGGGACTTTGTTATACTGGACCAGGGGACTTTTTTATACCCGATCAGGGAACTTTGTTATACTGGATCAGGGGACTTTTGTTATACTCGATCAGGGGACTTTTTTATACTCGATAAGGGGACTTTGTCTTACTCGATTAGGGCCCTTTGCTATACTCGACCAGGGGACTTTGATATAATCGATAAGGGGACTTTGTTATACTCGATATGGGGACTTTGTTATACTGGGCCAGGGGACTTTTTTATACTCGATCAGGGGACTTTGTTATACTCGCCCAGGGGCCTTTGTTATACTCGATCACCGGACTTTGTTATACTCGATAAGGAGTCTTTGTAATACTCGATAAGGGGAATTTGTTAAACTCGATAAGGGGACTTTGTTAGACCCGAACAGGGGACTTTGTTATACTCGACCAGGGACCTTTGTTATAGTCGATCACCGGATTTTGTTAGACTCAAACAGAGGACTAAGTTATACTCGACCAGGGGACTTTGTTATAATCGATCAGGGGACGTGGTATACTCGATCAGGGACTTTTTTATACTCGATCAGGGGACTTTGTTATACTCGATTAGGGACCTTTGTTATACCGATCAGGGGCCTTTGTTATACTAGATCAGGGGACTTTCTTATACTCGGTTCAGGGGTCTTTGTTATACTCGTCCAGTGGGCTTTGTTATACTAGGATCAGGGGACTTTGTTATACTCGATTAATGGACTTTGTGTTACTCGATGAAGGCCCTTTGTTATACTCGACTAGGGGACTTTGTTATAATCGATCAGGGGACTTTGTTATGCTCGATCTGGGGACTTTGTTATACTGCGCCAGGAGACGTTGTTATACTCGATGAGGGGATATGTTATACTGGATCAGGGTCTTTGTTATATTGGACCAGGGTACTTAGTTATACTCGATCAGGGACTTTGTTATACTCGATCAGGGAACTTTATTATACTCGCCCAGGGGGCTTTGTTATACTCGATCAGGGGACTTTGTTATACTCGATCAAGGACTTTGTTATACTCGACAAGGGGACTTTTTTATACTTGACCAATGGACTTTGTTATACTCGACCAGGGGACTTTGTTATAATCGATCAGGGGACTTTGGTATACTCGATCAGGGACTTTGTTATACTCAATCAGGGGACTTTGTTATACTCGTCTAGGGGGCTTTGTTATACTCGATCAAGGGACTTTGTTATACTCGACCAGGGGCCTTTTAGACTCGAAAGGGGGACTTTGTTATACTTTCGACCAGGGGACTTTGTTATTTCGATTAGGCGGCTTTGTTATACTCGATCAGGGAACTTTGTTATACTCGATGAGGGGCCTTTGTTATACTCGATCAGGGGCCTGTGTTATACTAGATCAGGGGACTTTGTTATACTCGATGAGGGGCCTTTTCTGGACTCGATCAGGGGCCTTTGTTATACTCGATCAGGGGACTTTGTTATACTTGATCAGGGGACTTTCTTATACTCGAGCAGGGGGCTGTGTTATACTCGATCAGGGGACTTTGTTATACTCGATGAGGAGGGTTTGTTATACTCGATCAGGGGACTTTGCTATACTTGACCAGGGGACTTTGTTATACTCAACAAGAGGACTTTGTTATACTCGATCAGGGGACTTTGTTATACTCAATCAGGGGACTTTTTATACTCGATTAGGGGCCTTTGTTATACTCGATGAGGGGCTTTGTTATACTCGACCAGGGGACTTTGTTATACTCGATCAGGTGACTTTCTTATACTCGAGCAGACGACTTTGGTATATTCGATCAGGGGATATGTTATACTCGACCAGGGGCCTTTGTTATACTCGATTAGAAAACTTTGTTATACTCGACCAGGGGACTTTGTTATACTCCACCAGGGACTTTGTTATACTCGACCAGGGGATATGTTATACTCGATGAGGGGACTTTGTTATGCTCGGTTCAGGGGTCTTTGTTATACTCGTCCATTGGGCTTTGTTATACTAGGATCAGGGGTCTTTGTTATACTCGATCAGGGTACTTTGTCTTACTCGATGAGGGCCCTTTGTTATACTCGACCAGGGGACTTTGTTATACTCGTCCAGGGGGCTTTGTTATATTAGGATCAGGGGACTCTGTTATTCTCGACCAGGGGACTTTGTTATACTCGACCAGAGGCCTTTGTTATACTCGGTCTGGGTGACTTTGTTATAATCGATCAAGGGTCTTTGTTATGCTCGATCTGTGGACTTTGTTATACTGGGCCTGGAGACTTTGTTATACTCGATCAGGGGATATGTTATACTCGATCAGGGGACTTTGTTATACTGGACCAGGGGACTTTGTTATACTCGATCAGGGGACTTTGTTATACTCGATCAGGGGACTTTGTTATACTCGTCTGGGGGTCTTTTTATACACGATCAGGGGACTTTGTTATACTCGATGAGGAGGCTTTGTTATACTCGATGTGAGGACTTTGCTATACTCGACCACGGGACTTTGTTATACTCGATGTGGGGACTTTGTTATACACGTCCAGGGGACTTTTTTATACTTGACCAATGGACTTTGTTATACTCGATGAGTGGCCTTTCTTATACTCGATCTGGGGACTTTGTTATACTCGATCAGGGGACTTTGTTATACTCCATCAGGGGACTTTTTTATACTCGACCAGGGGACTTTGTTATATTCGATCAGGGGACTTTGTTATACTCGACCAGGGGACTTTTTTATACCTGACCAATGGACTTTGCTATACTCGATGAGGAGGCTTTGTTATACTCGATCAGGGGACTGTGCTAAACTCGACCAGGGGAATTTGTTTTACTCGATCAGGGGACTTTGTTATACTCGACCAGGGGGCTTTTTTATACTTGACCAATGGACTTTGTTATACTCGATCGAGGGACCTTTGTTATACTCGATAAGGGGTCTTTGTAATACTCGATAAGGGGAATTTGTTATACTCGATAAGGGGACTTTGTTAGACTCGAGAAGGGGACTTTGTTATACTCGTCCAGGGGCTTTTGTTATAGTCGATCACCGGATTTTGTTAGAATCAAACAGAGGACTAAGTTATACTCGACCAGGGGACTTTGTTATAATCGATCAGGGGACTTTGGTATACTCGATCAGGGACTTTTTTATACTCGATCAGGGGACTTTGTTATACTCGATTAGGGGACCTTTGTTATACGCGATCAGGGGCCTTTGTTATACTAGATCAGGGGACTTTCTTATACTCGGTTCAGGGGTCTTTGTTATACTCGTCCAGTGGGCTTTGTTATACGAGGATCAGGGGACTTTGTTATACTCGATCAATGGACTTTGTCTTACTCGATGAGGGCCCTTTGTTATACTCGACCAGGGGACTTTGTTATAATCGATCAGGGGACTTTGTTATGCTCGATCTGGGGACTTTGTTATACTGCGCCAGGAGACGTTGTTATACTCGATGAGGGGATATGTTATACTCGATCAGGGTCTTTGTTATATTGGACCAGGGGACTTTGTTATACTCGATCAGGGACTTTGTTATACTCGATCAGGGAACTTTGTTATACTCGCCCAGGGGGCTTTGTTATACTCGATCAGGGGACTTTGTTATACTCGATCAAGGACTTTGTTATACTCGACAAGGGGACTTTTTTATACTTGACCAATGGACTTTGTTATACTCGATGAGGGGCCTTTGTTATACTCGATTTGGGGACTTTGTTATACTCGACCAGGGGACTTTTTTATACTTGACCAATGGACTTTGTTAAACTCGACCAGGGGACTTTGTTATAATCGATCAGGGGACTTTGGTATACTCGATCAGGGATTTTGTTATACTCGATCAGGGGACTTTGTTATACTCGTCCAGGGGGCTTTGTTATACTCGATCAAGGGACTTTGTTATACTCGACGAGGGGCCTTTGTTATAGTCGAACACCGGATTTTGTTAGACTCAAACAGAGGACTAAGTTAAACTCGACCAGGGACTTTGTTATAATCGATCAGGGGACTTTGGTATACTCGATCAGGGACTTTTTTATACTCGATCAGGGGACTTTGTTATACTCGATCAGGGGACCTTTGTTATACTCGATCAGGGGACTTTGTTATACTCGACCAGGGGCCTTTCTTATACTCGATCACCGGACTTAGTTATACTCGATAAGGGGTCTTTGTAATACTCGATAAGGGGAATTTGTTATACTCGATAAGGGGACTTTGTTAGACTCGAACAGGGGACTTTGTTATACTCGACCAGGGGACTTAGTTATACTCGATTAGGCGGCTTTGTTATACTCGATCAGGGAACTTTGTTATACTCGATGCGGGGCCTTTGTTATACTCGATCAGGGGCCTGTGTTATACTAGATCACGGGACTTTGTTATACTCGATGACGGGCCTTTTCTGGACTCGATCAGGGGCCTTTGTTATACTCGATCAGGGGACTTTGTTATACTTGATCAGGGTACTTTCTTATACTCGAGCAGGGGGCTGTGTTATACTCGATCAGGGGACTTTGTTATACTCGATGAGGAGGGTTTGTTATACTCGATCAGGGGACTTTGCTATACTTGACCAGGGGACTTTGTTATACTCAACAAGAGGACTTTGTTATACTCGATCAGGGGACTTTGTTATACTCGATTAGGGGCCTTTGTTATACTCGATGAGGGGCTTTGTTATACTCGACCAGGGGACTTTGTTATACTCGATCAGGTGACTTTCTTATACTCGAGCAGACGACTTTGGTATATTCGATCAGGGGATATGTTATACTCGACCAGGGGCCTTTGTTATACTCGATTAGAAAACTTTGTTATACTCGACCAGGGGACTTTGTTATACTCCACCAGGGACTTTGTTATACTCAACCAGGGGATATGTTATACTCGATGAGGGGACTTTGTTATGCTCGGTTGAGGGGTCTTTGTTATACTCGTCCATTGGGCTTTGTTATACTAGGATCAGGGGTCTTTGTTATACTCGATCAGGGTACTTTGTCTTACTCGATGAGGGCTCTTTGTTATACTCGACCAGGGGACTTTGTTATACTCGTCCAGGGGGCTTTGTTATATTAGGATCAGGGGACTTTGTTATTCTCGACCAGGGGACTTTTTATACTCGACCAGAGGCCTTTGTTATACTCGGTCTGGGTGACTTTGTTATAATCGATCAGGGGACTTTGTTATGCTCGATCTGTGGACTTTGTTATACTGGGCTTGGAGACTTTGTTATACTCGATCAGGGGATATGTTATACTCGATCAGGGGACTTTGTTATACTGGATCAGGGGACTTTGTTATACTCGATCAGGGACTTTGTTATACTCGATCAGGGGCCTTTGTTATACTCGATGAGGGGCTTTGTTATACTCGACCAGGGGACTTTGTTATACTCGATCAGGTGACTTTCTTATACTCGAGCAGACGACTTTGGTATATTCGATCAGGGGATATGTTATACTCGACCAGGGGCCTTTGTTATACTCGATTAGAAAACTTTGTTATACTCGACCAGGGGACTTTGTTATACTCCACCAGGGACTTTGTTATACTCGACCAGGGGATATGTTATACTCGACCAGGGGATATGTTATACTCGATGAGGGGACTTTGTTATGCTCGGTTGAGGGGTCTTTGTTATACTCGTCCATTGGGCTTTGTTATACTAGGATCAGGGGTCTTTGTTATACTCGATCAGGGTACTTTGTCTTACTCGATGAGGGCCCTTTGTTATACTCGACCAGGGGACTTTGTTATACTCGTCCAGGGGGCTTTGTTATATTAGGATCAGGGGACTTTGTTATTCTCGACCAGGGGACTTTGTTATACTCGACCAGAGGCCTTTGTTATACTCGGTCTGGGTGACTTTGTTATAATCGATCAGGGGACTTTGTTATGCTCGATCTGTGGACTTTGTTATACTGGGCTTGGAGACTTTGTTATACTCGATCAGGGGATATGTTATTCTCGATCAGGGGACTTTGTTATACTGGACCAGGGGACTTTGTTATACTCGATCAGGGGACTTTGTTATACTCGATCAGGGGACTTTGTTATACTCGTCTAGGGGTCTTTTTTATACACGATCAGGGGACTTTGTTATACTCGATGAGGAGGCTTTGTTATACTCGATGTGAGGACTTTGCTATACTCGACCACGGGACTTTGTTATACTCGATGTGGGGACTTTGTTATACTCGTCCAGGGGACTTTTTTATACTTGACCAATGGACTTTGTTATACTCGATGAGTGGCCTTTCTTATACTCGATCTGGGGACTTTGTTATACTCGATCAGGGGACTTTGTTATACTCCATCAGGGGACTTTTTTATACTCGACCAGGGGACTTTTTTATACTCGATCAGGGGACTTTGTTATACTCGACCAGGGGACTTTTTTATACTTGACCAATGGACTTGGCTATACTCGATGAGGAGGCTTTGTTATACTCGATCAGGGGGCTGTGCTATACTCGACCAGGGGACTTTGTTATACTCAATCAGGGGACTTTGTTATACTCGACCAGGGGACTTTTTTATACTTGACCAATGGACTTTGTTATACTCGATGAGGGGCCTTTGTTATACTCGATCTGGGGACTTTGTTATACTCAATCAGGGGACTTTGTTATACTCCCTCAGGGGACTTTTTTATACTCGACCAGAGGACTTTGTTATTCTCGATCAGACGACTTTGTTATACTCGACCAGGGGACTTGTTTATACTTGACCAATGGATTTTGTTATAATCAATGAGGGGCATTTGTTATTCCCGATCAGGGGACTTTGTCATACTCGAACAGGGGACTTTGTTATATGCGATCAGGGGACTTTTTTATACTCGATCAGGGACTTTGGTATACTCGATCAGTGGACTTTCCTATATTTGACCAATGGACTTTGCTATACTCGATGAGGGGCTTTTGTTATACTCGATCAGGGGACTTTGTTATACTCGATCAGGGGACTTTGTTATACTCAACCAGAGGACTTTGTTATACTCGATCAGGGTACTTTTTTATACTCAATCAGGGGACTTTGTTATACTCGATTAGGGGCCTTTGTTATGCTTGATGAGGGGGCTTTGTTATACGCGACCAGGGGACTTTGTTATACTCGATCAAGGAACTTTGTTATACTCAACCAGGGAACTTTTTTAAAATTAATCAAGGGACTTTGTCATACTCGATCACGGGAATTTTGTTTTACGCGATCAGGGGTTATATTATACTTGATCAGGGGACTTTGTAATACTCAACCAGAGGATTTTGTTATACTCGATCAGGGGACTTTGTTATACTCAATCATGGGACTTTGTTATACTCGATGAGGGGCTTTGGTTATCCTCGATCAGGGACTTTGTTATACTCGACCAGGGGACATTGTTATGCTCGATCAGGGGACTTTGTTATACTCGACCAGAGGACTTTTTTATACTCGATCAGGGGATATGTTATACTCGATGAGGAGATTTTGCTATACTTGTTTAAGGGACTTTGTTATACTCGATCAGGGGAATTTTGTTATACTCGATCAGAGAATTTTGTTATACTCGACCAGGGGCCTTTGTTATACTCGATAAGAAAACTTTGTTATACTCGACCAAGGGACTTTGTTATACTAGATCAAGGGACTTTTGGTATACTCGATCAGGGGATTTAGTTATACTCGTCCAGGGTCCTTTGTTATACTCGATCAGGGGACTTTGTTATACTGGACCAGGGGACTTTTTTATACCCGATCAGGGGACTTTGTTATACTCGATCTGGGGACTTCTGTTATCCTCGATCAGGGGACTTTGTTATACTCGACCAGGGGCCTTTGTTATACTCGATCAGGGGACTTTGTTATACTCGATAAGGGGACTTTGTTATACTCGATAAGAGGAATTTGTTATACTCGATCAGGGTACTTTGTCTTACTCGATCAGAGCCCTCTGCTATACTCGACCAGGGGACTTTGATATAATCGATCAGGGGACTTTGTTATTCTCGATATGGGGACTTTGTTAAACTAGGCCAGGGGACTTTTTTATACTCGATCAGGGGACTTTGTTATACTCGATCAGGGGACTTTTGTTATACTCGATCTGGGGACTTTTTTATACTCGACCAGGGGCCTTTGTTATACTCGATCACCGGACTTTGTTATACTCGATAAGGAGTCTTTGTAATACTCGATAAGGGGAATTTGTTATACTCGATAAGGGGACTTTGTTAGACTCGAACAGGGGACTTTGTTATACTCGACCAGGGGCCTTTGTTATAGTCGATCACCGGATTTTGTTAGACTCAAACAGAGGACTAAGTTATACTCGACCAGGGGACTTTGTTATAATCGATCAGGGGACTTTGGTATACTCCATCAGGGACTTTTTTATACTCGATCAGGGGACTTTGTTATACTCGATCAGGGGACCTTTGTTATACTCGATCAGGGGCCTTTGTTATACTAGATCAGGGGACTTTCTTATACTCGGTTCAGGGGTCTTTGTTATACTCGTCCAGTGGGCTTTGTTATACTAGGATCAGGGGACTTTGTTATACTCGATCAATGGACTTTGTCTTACTCGATGAGGGCCCTTTGCTGCTCGACCAGGGGACTTTGATGCGTCGATAAGGGGACTTTGTTATACTCGATGAGGACTTAGTTATACTGGGCCAGGACTTTTTATACTCGATCGGGGGACTTTGTTATACTCGATCAGGGGACCTTTGTTATACTCGATGAGGGGGACTTTGTTATATACTCGACCAGGGCCTTTGTTATACTCGATCACCGGACTTTGTGATATATACTCGATAAGTCATTATGTCTCGATAAAGAAATTTGTTATACGATAAGGGGACTTTAGACTCGGAATGAGACTTTGTTATATACTCGACCAGGGCCTTTGTTATATTCGATTACGGTTTTTGTTAGACTCAAACCAGAGGACTAGTTATACTCAAACCAGGGGACTTTGTTTATATAATCAAATGAGGAGGACTTTTTTATACTCGATCAGGGGACTTTGTTATACTCGATCAGGGGACCTTTGTTATACTCGATCAGGGGCCTTTGTTATACTAGATCAGGGGACTTTCTTATACTCGGTTCAGGGGTCTTTGTTATACTCGTCCAGTGGGCTTTGTTATACTAGGATCAGGGGACTTTGTTATACTCGATCAATGGACTTTGTCTTACTCGATGAGGGCCCTTTGTTATACTCGACCAGGGGACTTTGTTATATTCGACCAGGGGACTTTTTTATACTTGACCAATGGACTTTGCTATACTCGATGAGGAGGCTTTATTATACTCGATCAGGGGGCTGTGCTATACTCGACCAGGGGACTTTGTTATACTCAATCAGGGGACTTTGTTATACTCGACCAGGGGACTTTTTTATACTTGACCAATGGACTTTGTTATACTCGATGAGGGGCCTTTGTTATACTCGATCTGGGGACTTTGTTATACTCAATCAGGGGACTTTGTTATACTCCTCGAGGGACTTTTTTATATACTCGACCAGAGGACTTTGTTACATTCTCGATAGACTTTATACTCGACCAGGGGACTTTTTTATACTTGACCAATGGATTTTGTTATAATCAATGAGGGGCATTTGTTATACTCGATCAGGGGACTTTGTTATACTCGAACAGGGGACTTTGTTATATGCGATCAGGGGACTTTTTTATACTCGATCAGGGACTTTGGTATACTCGATCAGTGGACTTTCCTATATTTGACCAATGGACTTTGCTATACTCGATGAGGGGCTTTTGTTATACTCGATCAGGGGACTTTGTTATACTCGATCAGGGGACTTTGTTATACTCAACCAGAGGACTTTGTTATACTCGATCAGGGTACTTTTTTATACTCAATCAGGGGACTTTGTTATACTCGATTAGGGGCCTTTGTTATGCTCGATGAGGGGGCTTTGTTGTACGCGACCAGGGGACTTTGTTATACTCGATCAAGGAACTTTGTTATACTCAACCAGGGGACTTTTTTAAAATTAATCAAGGGACTTTGTCATACTCGATCAGGGGAATTTTGTTTTACGCGATCAGGGGTTATATTATACTTGATCAGGGGACTTTGTAATACTCAACCAGAGGACTTTGTTATACTCGATCAGGGGACTTTGTTATACTCAATCATGGGACTTTGTTATACTCGATGAGGGGCTTTGGTTATCCTCGATCAGGGACTTTGTTATACTCGACCAGGGGAATTTGTTATGCTCGATCAGGGGACTTTGTTATACTCGACCAGAGGACTTTTTTACACTCGATCAGGGGATATGTTATACTCGATGAGGAGATTTTGCTATACTTGTTTAAGGGACTTTGTTATACTCGATCAGGGGAATTTTGTTATACTCGATCAGAGAACTTTGTTATACTCGACCAGGGGCCTTTGTTATACTCGATAAGAAAACTTTGTTATACTCGACCAAGGGACTTTGTTATACTCGATCAAGGGACTTTTGGTATACTCGATCAGGGGACTTTGTTATACACGTCCAGGGGCCTTTCTTATACTCGATCAGGGGACTTTGTTATACTGGACCAGGGGACTTTTTCATACCCGATTAGGGAACTTTGTTATACGCGATCAGGGGACTTTTGTTATACTCGATCAGGGGACTTTGTTATACTCGATAAGGGGACTTTGTTATACTCGGTTCAGGGGTCTTTGTTATACTCGATAAGGGGACTTTGTTAGACTCGATAAGAGGAATTTGTTATACTCGATCAGGGGACTTTGTCTTACTCGATTAGGGCCCTTTGCTATACTCGACCAGGGGACTTTGATATAATCGATAAGGGGACTTTGTTAT
>NW_024714472.1:0-13887 GCF_018991925.1 Homarus americanus
TGACAAGAGTATATCAGCATAGTCTTTGAGGAGCATATCAGACCAACCTAGCATAAGCTCTTTAAGATAGATGGGAGCATATCTTAAATAGATTGGAACATACCAGAGCATATTAGCATATTAGCATATTAGCAAGGTGAGGAGGAGGAGGAGGAGGCAGGTGTCCACCGACCAGGTATGCCGATAGTCTGGTGATAATGTGGGTAAAACTGGTGTGTGTGTGTGTGTGTGTGTGTGTGTGTTCGTTCTCATGTTTATTTCTTGTAAGGTATGTGTCACCTAGTCGGCCATTTTGTTTACATTTTTCGGTCGCTCTAAAATACCATTAAAACAATATTGAGTATAAACGTTTGGCTCAACTGATGATCTCAAACATGTCCAAACTTTTTTTTGCCTCAACTCCACATTCTGTAACTCATTTAGGTAGATGTCCCTCACTACACATACACTGGACTATGTGTAATGTTGCAGCTAATGTGTTATCAAGATATTGCACATTATAAGTTCATGTGTGGTCATTATTATATCAAGCGGAGGAATTTTAAAGAGCTATTACACCACCTGTATCATTAGTTGTCGCCAGGTGAAGGAATGTTTAGGTAGATTATATTTTATTTACTGTAATTAAAGTTTCAATACCTAAGACGTTCCACTATAAGAGTCTTTCAACCGCAGGTAAGGTCTAAAGACTTTCTACTCTAGGTCTTACACCCTGGAGTAGCTGTATCGTCCACATAGGTAATTACTCCACAAGGAACTACAAGTTACACCTTGATGTAATACTTCATTTATTGCCAAACTTTATAGGGAAATATTTTTTTCACAAAGAATTTCAAGTTACAATTTCACATAACAAGTCACATTACAAACGTTCCTTCGGCTTACAGTTAAACTTTGCAATGTCAAGATATTTTTTTCACTGCAGAGGAAAGTATGCGTCATCATCACCACACACACACACACACAAAGACAAAACTCCTGTATCCAGATTCTCAAAAGTTTATAAATTAAATTCTTTCCTAAAATTAAACAGACAATACATCTATTTATCATAGAGTATGTGAACAATATCGACGCCATATTGGTTACCATCTTTGAGTTATATAATTAGTTAGCTTCATAGTGTTAATTATTTAGTTAAAAAGGAAAAATAATCTACTAGTGTGTGTTGTGACCAAAATATATCAACATTGTATTTACTTTCTCCTCCAGGGGGCACTAAGTCTAGAAAAATGACACAATTGACATCTACATAAAGTGACTGATCAAGGGTAGATATTAGCTACCTTTTGTGTTACTTTGAGGTCGTAAGAACACACAGAGCTGCTCTTAAGGATGTTTACCTAATACACCTCCAACCAGTTTCTCATTCACTAAGATTAAAACAATAAATCTGGTTCACAAGATACACCGTAGAATTTTATTAGAATACAATAATCAATTACTGTATTATTGTATTGGTGAATAGTCTTATGGTGTTAAGATGTGTTCTTAAACCCGCGAAAGGTAAACAAAAAGGTATTCAATATCTGCCTTGGTTAGCGATGATCTGTGAGCGTTAGCAAGTCCTCCTCACTCTGCTCTCGAGTAAAGGTAAGGAAGGCCTCACCTGACCAAAATTATTGAATTAAGATGGAGTGCCTGAAGATTAACCCTCGGCTTATTTCAACTAATGATTAACCTCTAGCAGCTACTTGGGAAGTTAAGTTAGAGTTGGGATTAGAGTTGGAGTTGGGAGTAGGGGTGGGGTGGGAGTGGGAGTGGGAGTAGGAGTGAGGAGTAGGGTAGGGTAGGTCAGGTCAGGTCAGGTGGGTCAGGCAGTGCCAGTGTAGTTAATCTTGAGGTTAAATAAACTAGAGGCTAATCTTCACATGAGCCAGTAAGACACTTTGACGGAGGCGGTTACGTACAACAGGAAAGCTCTGATAACATATAATGTACAGTATATACCGTTTAAGTTGCGTCAACAGCTCTATACACCACTTATTGACTTACTCATTCACTGCCGTAGAAATATTTACTTCTCTAACAGTTTTCTATATGGTTCCCAGTCATTATAATACGACCTTGTAAAATCAAATGATCTAAATTAAACTAAACTTATCCAAATTAAACTTATTAGTTAACAAATCCTTCTAAAACACGATATATGCAAATCAAAAGTTCTAAATTCAGCTTAACTTATCGTAATATAACTATTATAACTAAACCATTTTAATTAAACCTAACCTAAACACCTCAAGTGCCACAAACAGAAGGAAAAAACACCTTTAATATTATCGTGTAGGAGGCCCCTGTAACCCACTAACTCCAGGTAATGCATCTATATCAATCTACCTGCGTTAGAAGCTCTATACGTGGCTATGATCGTTACCCACTGCTGGAGAACATTTGTACTTCTATAATTACCCTGGAGAAACAATGCACCAATTTACGATTTATTTATTTTATTTTTCATTTATTTTTTATTCTTGGTCCATACTGTAAACATCGCCCGCTTGTGAGTCCCGTTAGCCATTTTGTTCTAACTTTCGGGGATTCTAAAATAAGCTATAAATAAATAAATAAATAAATAAATAAATAAAACAAGCATCTTTTGTTTTTCTAACCCATGAGCTGTGAGTCTTCATTATATACTTCAACATTACTGTAAACTAAGGCTAGAGAGGGTGTGTACAGTACTAGTGGAGTCAAGACGAGAAGGTATTTCAAATCCATAAAGGGTTTTACAAGTGGAGAGTCTTACAAGTGGAGGGTCTTACAGATGGAGAGTCTTACAAGTGGAGGGTCTTACAGGTGGAGGATTTTAATAAGGATAAATACAGCAAGTCTTACAGTTGAATCAGCCAAGTCGAGGAAAACTCTTAAGAGTCACGTAACTTCTACCTGGTGTTACCTGTAATCAAGCTAAGGTATATGTAAGAAGAATATTATCTCGTTACTATCCATTCCTCTTCCACTATCCTGCGAGGTGGTGTATTAATAGGCACAGATACTCATGATAAAGAAGGAATAAAGAAAAAGACGCAAGATACCTATAAAATGCGACAGAATATACCCACACATGCGTAATCCTAACCCATCCCAACCCAACCCAACCCTATCCTACCCCCAGCTTCACCACAGTACACAAAGTCATTCTTGGTATCAGAATGACGCCTAAACACCCTGTATCGCCTAAGACACATTTGAATCGGATGGTTCGTTGACGGTTTTATTTCTTCGGTATAAACCAGAGAAGCAATTAGTTCGTGGGAACAGTGAGTCAAAATACTTCACATCAGCTTCGTTTACGACCTCCAGCTGATATTTACTTCTGTTGTCTATATCAATCACATTTTATAATGAAAACAAAAATATGGTTAGTTACTTAAAATGAAAAAAACATCATACTTAGATACTTAAGAGTGAGGAAAAAAGATACTTAAGATACTTAAAAATAAAAACACTCTTTGATACTTAAATTAGGACAAAATAAACGGACATAAAGATTTAACTATGAGCGGTGGATATTACGACATGTACCGGCTATCAATACAGAGGCGCTATTTAGCCGTGAAGTTCTCTCAGAAACTCAACAAGACAATATGTGGTCACGTAAAAATTTCAGGTTAATTTTTAACACCATCCGTCATTTTAAACCTTGGCACCTGTAGATTAAGAAAATATATGGTGATATTTTTTCTGATGGGATAAAGGTCGTATTTGTCCAGAGAAGTAAGAGAGGAAAAAAATCACTTGAGAGGCATGACGCACAGAGTGTCTAAGGTGATAAAAGATCATATACTACCATTTGGGTTTTCAAATTAAGTTCATTACATAAAATATCAAACTCATAAAGATTACAAAAGAACAGAACATCATGAGCTCTCTACAGCTATTGTCAGCCGTCAATATGCTGATGTACAGAAGCTACACAATGTTATTGGTGACTGTAATCCCAGGAAAATGATGCTCTTTTAAACTTGGTAACTGGAGCTGTAATGCCAGAAAATGCCAAATATGACAATCTATGTGCATATGAAGTTGGAAGACAAAATTATGAAAATTTTGTCAAGAAACGTATTGTTGGTCCATTGAGCATCTGGGAAAAGATGTCCAAGGTTAATCTTCTGTCGTGGAAAGCAGCAAATAAGACTTCAACCATCAAATTGCTATCACAAGTTATAGAACTTAAGCAGGACATACAGTATATGCATCACAGAAGGGCAGCACTGTACATATCAAGTCACCAGACACTGATGTGTTTGGCATATTAAAGCAGCCTCAACTTGGAGAAAATACAAGTATGAAAACAGGAACTGGTGAGCGACGACACATTGGGCAGAGAGCCTTACAGGTTTCCATGCCTTCACAGGATCTAACTGCATTGGAAAATTTGTTGGCAAAGGAAAGAAAGCATGTTGGAGCACTTTGATGAAATCTAACACAAAAGTCCTAGATGCATTCAAGATGCTGAGTAGACCAAATGCCCTCCAGCAGACATGTTTATTGGTCTAAAGGAATTTGTATTTAAGCTCTACTGTCCACGAATGACTTTCACTAAACTGTCATAACTTAGATTGCATCTCTTCAAGAAAACGCAGGCAGAAGCTGGAGAACTACCAGCGACTGCAGCAACTCTAAAGAATCATATATTGAGAGGAAGGTATCAAGCTCTTCTGTGGTCTTGTGATGCAGACAGTGAAATGCTTTCACAATTAGAGCATGGCTGGAAGATTGACAATGAATGTTTCATACTAGTAATATCAGACCAACCACCAGCTCCAGAAGCAATCACAGAACTTGTTAAATGTGGATGTGGCGTCAGGAAATGTGGATCATTGTCATGTTCATACAGAAAGAATCAGAAAGAATAGCATGACATGCACCGAGATGTGTAACTGTCAAGCAGATGATGAGAAACGCCTAAACAAGGTGAAGGAATCTGTTGTACACAGAAGACTCTGATGACGAGGACTGAAGCAATGTCGTAAATAATAACTTGTGACTTGTTTACACATGATGTATAACACTACAAACTTTTAATAAATATAAAACGGTGGTTCTAAGCTTTTCAGATAATGGTAATATGTATATGTTTAATTTCCAGTATTTGTCGTTAGCAAATAATTTTACTTACTGCAATCTCTTCTTTGCCAGAGACAGGATGGCATATATGAGCAGCCATGTTTGTAACACACTTATGATATTATAACAGCATTCATGATATATTATGTTAAATTGTAATCATATAATACTACATGTTCATAGGTTATTAGTCATGTTTTAAGTTAATTAGGACTTAATGGTAATACATCTGTGGTTCATTACGCCGCTCTTTAATAAAACTTCTTTAAAGGCATAAAACTTATAATAAACCGTTCAGAAAAAAATGACACCACAGTTCCTTAACATAGTTTATAAGGATTATTATAATGTATGGTGTCAAAAATTAACATGAAATTTTTACGGGATTACTTAAGCTCCTACACTAAAACCAGCCGACCTAACCTAACCTTTTTTACCCACCTCTACCTACTTACCTAACCGGACATAATCTAACCTAACCTGACGTAATCTGACCTAACCTGACATAATCTAACCTAACCTGACATAATCTAACCTAACCTGACATAATCTAACCTAACCTGACATAATCTAACCTAACCTGACGAAATCTGACCTAACCTGACATAATCTAGCCTAACCTGACGTAATCTGACCTAACCTGACATAATCTAACCTAACCTGACGTAATCTAACCTAACCTGACATAATCTAACCTAACCTGACATATCCTAACCTAACCTGACATAATCTAACCTAACCTGACGTAATCTGACCTAACCTGACATAATCTAACCTAACCTGACATAATCTAACCTAACCTCCCCGTCTGACATAAGCTAACCTAATCAAACCTAACTTTCCCACCTACCTAACACAACCTATCTACTTATTACCTACCTAACCTAACTTAACCCAACCTGACATAATCTAACCTAACCTATTGAAACTTAACTTAACCACCTACCTCATCTAACACCACTTTGTAATCTCTCTGTGCTACAGCTGACAGGATGAGTATGGGGAGCACAATAAACTAGCCTCTAAGTGGCAAAATTAACAAAACTAACCTAACCTAACCCAACCTGACTTAACCTAACCTGATCTGATCTATCCAACTTAAAAAACTTAGAATATATAATAAAGCCGTTAGGTTAATTTAGGCTAAATATAGTTGATTCATATTTTGTTTTGACAGAAATTCCCGGCAAAATAACGTATCTATATTGAAAACCACCGCCATGTTGGTTCCACGTTAACAAGACACGGATACACTACAGAATAACCAGCGTTCGTTTAACCTCAATTACTACAGTTTACTTTATAATCTTATTTCACAATCTTCACTACATCTCGCTTCACAATCTTCACTGCATCTCACTTCACAATCTTCAGCCAGGTGAGGTTTATGGATCGGGCTTTTTGTGCGAGAGATAGGAAACGTAGGACTAGGGTATGTTTTCCTGGGGCTGGGATAGGGCATGTAGCCGAGAAGTTAGACAGAGTTTTGTCAGGGGAGGGTACCAATCCAGTAGTGTGTCTTAGTGTGGGGGGAAACGACATAGGTAAGGTTAGGAGTGAGGAACTTTTCAAGAGGTATAGGGAGGCGCTGGGGAAGATTAGAGATAGGGGAGGAGTCCCGATAGTATGTGGTGTCTTGCCTAGAAGAGGGGTTGGTCGTGAATGGCTGTCCAGGGCAATTGCTATTAATTGCCGACTGGAAAAACATTGTGCAAACAATGGTTGGGCATTCATTGATGACGGGCAACGATTTTATGGCAACGACTACCTGTACTGTCGCGACGGAGTACACTTGTCTCGTGAGGGGGTAAAGACGTTGTCTGCATCCCTGGAGCGTGAAATTGTCACTCCGAAGGGGGGATTTCGCCAGTAGAGAGGGGTCGGGGAAAATGGGAGTCAAAAAACAAGCAGGTCCTGGGAAGTAGTGAAACAGAAGTAGATAATGCTGAAAAAATAGTTAGTCATAATAACAAACATCAAAGTAATAAATGTAAAACAGATAGAAACGGAAGAAATATATTGAGTGTTTATTATACTAATAGTAGAAGCCTGTGTAACAAAATGGACCAGCTCAGGGCCATTGTTAGTAAAGAGAACATAGATATAATTGCAATAACAGAAACATGGATAAATTCAAACAGCAAGCATTTTTTAGCAGAATTTCATATTCCAGGATATAACCTATTTAAATTTGACAGAGTAGGAAGGAGAGGTGGCGGTGTAGCAGTGTATATCAGGGTGTCATTAAAAGGCTGCAATAAATCAAACATTAAAACAAATAGCGACAATGAAAGTATTTGGGTAGAGATTGGTGAGGGCAGTGAATCCGTAGTCATTGGTGTTATATATAGACTACCTAATTTGAGTAGGAACGATGGTAAATTGCTATGGGAGGAAATAAAGAAGGCATCTGATAGAAACAATGTATGTATTCTAAGCGATTTCAACTTTTCAGGCATAGATTGGAAAAATCAACTTAGCGATAATGAATCTGAAGATTTTATAGAAGTAGTACAGGATAGTTTTATATATAAATTTATAAACTTGCCCACTAGAGGAAATAATATCCTCGATTTAGTTCTTAGTAATAATGAAAATCTAGTAAAAGATGTTGGGATTGGAGACGAACTAGGAAACAGTGATCATAAAGCCATATATTTTAACATAATATGGGATGGCAGGAAGAAGGAAAATTCGGCCTTGATCCCGGATTTTAGGAATGCTAATTCTGTTAGCATAAGGAGACCTAAGGGATGACCCTATGATTGAGGTGCATCCCCCCGCCTCCGAGAGCATCAGCAGGACAGGATAACCCGAATTTAATTTAGCAGCTTCTTGCCGCTGAACGATTTATTGCGACAATCAATAATGCCCAAAATAAACACGTCCCTACGAAAATTCAAAATTGATCGGAACCAGCAAAATGGATGAATAATAGACTCTTAGATCTTCTAGGGAAAAAGAAAGGAGTATATAGAAAAGGATTAAGAAAGGCGAAAATCACTTACTTGGTTGCTGCTAAGAACTAACAGGAACGGAGTATAAAAGCAGAAATTAGGAAGCAAAGAAATTATATGAAATCAAGGTAACCAAAGCGAAGATCGAAATATACTAAAGCTTTTTATCAACTGTATAAATCAAAGGTTAGAGATACAATAGGTCCCCTTAAAACTGACAGAGAAATGACTGATGATGAGTTAGAAATGTATGATGGAACAAATAGTCATTTTCGCTCCGTATTCACAAATGAAAACCTAGCACAGTTTCCAGAAGTTCATAAGGTATATAACGACAGTATAGAAAATATGTTGATGAATATCAATATTACTAGTAACGATGTGCTTAAAGTAATTAACAAACTGAAGCCTCATAAATCGCCTGGTCCAGACGAGGTATATGCTAGAATATTAAAAGCAGTTTTATTTAATAAGTCATTAGAATTGGGCCTAGTGCCAGAAGCTTGGAAACTTGCAAATGTAGTTCCGATTTTCAAAAAGGGTGATAAATCAATAGCATCAAATTACCGTCCCATTAGTCTCACGTCAATCATAGGCAAGTTGCTAGAGTCAATTATTGCTACAAAAATCAGAAGCCACCTTGAAACATTCAACTAAATTTCGACATTCTTCTTCTATGGGACTTACTTTACAGAGATGATTTAAAATCATTATCAGTTTCAGTAAAGCATTCGATGGAAGGTCCCTCGAACATTTGATAAGGAAGGTGATGAAAGCCACGTGGAATAGGTGGATCAGTATTAAAATGGATGGTCATGGTTAACTGGTAGGAAACAAGAGTCAGCATAAATGGATTAAAGTCAGACTGGGGTCACAGTCCAAAGCGGAGTTCCCCAGGGATCTGTATTAGGCCCTCTGCTGTTTGTTATATTCATTAATTATCTTGATTTAGGCATAACTAGTAGGATTAGTAAATTTGCAGATGATACCAAAATGAGGAGAGTGATAAATTCAGACAGTGACTTTGAACACCTTCAAAGAGATCTAGATACCTTACATGAGTGGTCAGTAGACTGGCAAATGAATTTTAATAGTGATAAATGCAAGGTACTACAGATAGGGAAGGCGAATACAAACGTTAAGTATAAACTAGGTAACACGGAAATAGAAAACTCAGTTTGTGAAAAAAATCAAGGTGTATTTGTTAGCAACGACTTGAAACCTAGAAAACAATGTATTAGCGTTCGCAACAAGGCAAACAGGATTCTTGGGTTCATATCTAGGTCTGTGAGTAACAGAACTGCTGACGTTATCTTGAAACTTTACCTAGCATTAGTGAGGCCACACATGGATTATGCGGTTCAGTTCTGGTGTCTTTATTATAGAATGGACATAGATTCTTTGGAGAGAGTACAAAGAAGAATGACAAAATGATCCATAATATTAGAAACCTTCCATATGAAGAAAGACTGAAAAGCTTAGGCTTGCATTCATTAGAGAGGCGTAGAGTTAGGGGAGATATGATAGAGGTGTTCAAGTGGGTAAGTGGGATTAACACGGGTAAAATGGAAGATGTTCTGAAGCTCAGTATTAACGAAATAACTAGAACAAATGGCTTTAAATTAGATAAATTCCGATTCAGAAAGGATATAGGCAAGCACTGGTTTGGTAATAGAGTTGTGGATATGTGGAATAGGCTACCGAATGCTATAGTAGGATCGGGGACGCTAGGGAGCTTCAAGGCGAAGTTGGATAGGCACATGGAAGTGCTGGGATGGGTGTGAAAGGGATCTGCCCTGTATGGGCCAGTCGGCCTCCTGCAGTATCCCACTTTCTTATGTTCTTATGTTCTTATGTTCACCTCACAATCTTTACTACATCTCACCTCACAATCTTCACTACATTTCACTTCACAATCTTCACTACATCTCACTTCACAATCTTCACTACATCTCACTTCACAATCTTCACTACATCTCACTTCACAATCTTCACTACATCTCACTTCACAATCTTCACTACATCTCACTTCACAATCTTCACTACATCTCACTTCACAATCTTCACTACATCTCACTTCACAATCTTCACTACCTCTCACTTCACAATCTTCACTACATCTCACTACACAATCTTCACTACATCTCACTTCACAACCTTCACTACATCTCACTTCACAATCTTCACTACATCTCACTTCACATCTTCACTACATCTCACTTCACAATCTTCACCATATCTCACTTCACAATCTTCACCACAACTCACTTCACAATCTTCACCACATCTCACTTCACAATCTTCACCACATCTCACTTCACAATCTTTACCACAACTCACTTCACAATCTTCACTACATCTCACTTCACAATCTTCACTACATCTCACTTCACAATCTTCACTACATCTCACTTCACAATCTTCATTACATCTCACTTCACAATCTTCACCACATCTCAATTCTCAATCTTCACTACATCTCACTTCACAATCTTCATTACATCTCACTTCACAATCTTCACCACATCTCACTTCACAATCTTCATTACATCTCACTTCACAATCTTCACTACATCTCACTTCACAATCTTCACTACATCTCACTTCACAATCTTCACTACATCTCACTTCACAATCTTCACTACATCTCACTTCACAATCTTCACTACATCTCACTTCACAATCTTCACTACATCTCACTTCACAATCTTCACTAACACCATCCTTCATCACTACATATAACATCCATCATCACTACTTATAACACCATCCATCATCATCACTACATATAATACTATCCATCATCACTACATATAACACGATCCATCATCACTACATATAACACCATCCACCATCACTACATATAGAACCATCCATCCCGACATATAACACCATCCGACATCATTACATATAACACCAACCATCATCACTACATATAACATCATCCATCATCACTACATATAACTCCATCCATCATCACTACATATAACACCATCCATCATCACTACATATAAAACCAACCTATCATCACTACATATAACATCATCCATCATAACTACATATAACACCATCCATCATCACTACATATAGAACCATCCTATCATCACTACATATAATATCATCCATCATCACTACATATAACACCATCAAACATCACTACATATAACACCACCCATCATCACTACATATAACATCATCCATCATCACTACATATAACTCTATCCATCATCACTACATATAACACCATCCAGCATCACTACATATAACACCAACCATCATGACTACATATAACATCATGCATCATCAATATATATATAACACCATCCATCATCACTACATATATTACCCTCTTATCATCACTACATATAACACCATCCATCATTACTACAATATAACGCCATCCTTCATCACTACACATAACACCATCCATCATCACTACATATTATAACACCATCCATCATCTTTACAAACACCATCCCTCTTTACTATAGTGATAAACAGAGCTTTATTTTGTTGTCAATTTCTTTAAATTCCAACCTTATTAAGCCGTAATTCTTTCTGTATGGTCAAATTTTGATTTGACCTCAGTGAGAGAGCTGTTAGTGTCAGTACATCACAATGGTGTTCCGACGCACTGTATCGAAGGTGACTAAGGTGGAGGTGAAGCCTTGCCAGATGAAGGAGAAGGGCCCCCGATCTAACAAACTGCAGACCACAAAACACACTAAGACCCAAAACAACAAGACCCAAAACAACAAGAAGAAGAAAGAAACTACCACTTTCTGCCGTGTACAAAAGGACCAGTACCTGCCATGGGGAGACTACATCTTCACCGGGAAAAAGACACAAAAGAAGCGCTGAACCTAAGCTTCTGATATTTAAAAATACTGTAATAAAAAACATATTAATTGATTTTGTTTGTATTATTTATGCTTTTTTTATTTTTCATCTGTAAACGTGCTGTTTTGGGAATATATTTTGAGTTACATAATATTTAGGTACAGCAGTTTATTTCACTGTATCTACTTTTTTACCAAGTAACTGGACTTACAGTCTCCGATCGGGATTCTCAAAACAAATATTTGGCATCGAACTCCGTAAGTGAGCTCGTAATCTAGCCTGTAACTTACAGGACCTCAACACGATCAACCTGGATATAGTAGTCGCTATTTCCGGATGCATGAAAAAAAATTAATAATATATGTTTTAATAATGCTTGTTAGACTTGTTTTATCATAGAATAATGAAGAAATGTTTTGTACATCAACATACTAAAATACAATATTAGTTTTTTTTATGACAAGAAGAGGCTTGGCTGTTCTATTTCTCGCTTTATGGAAGAGATGCAGCTTTTGTCTTCTTACAACTTTTCAAGTAATTTGTACCAAAATAGAAGATTTTTATTGTCCACATTTAGGGTATATATTTTTTATGACTGAATAAACTTGCAGATAGACCTTATTAATGTGGTATAGCTGTAAATATCCTTCAGTAATGAAATCCAAATATGAGGTCAAGTGAACATTTTTGCTTAGACTCCGCCTTTGTTAGGACCAAGTTATAACAAGTTATTCTGCCAAGTATCCAATAAGTACCCATGACTCAGAGTTAAATAATACCTAACCTAATCTAAGTTCATCAAACTTAATAAAAAAAGTGGGGCAAAAAATAAGTGGTAAAGAAATTTTTTTCTCAGAAAAAGAATTATATTCAGAGTTTTTTTATCCGATACCTTCAGTCGTGATTATTTTGATGCAAAATTAGTAAAATGTATTTAACCCTAACACTACCTCACCTTACCTAATCTTACCTTACCTTATCTAACCTAACCTAATGTTACCTAACCTAACCAAGCCGCAACGCTCATGACACAATTGAGTTCTCTAGAAAGTTTTAATTTCATTTTCTTTTTTTAAAAATACATTTGCAGAGACAACAAACTTTTGATAATTATTTCTCCAGCATATCTATAAATCTGTTGATGATATATAAATTTAGGATAGGTTAGGTTTGGTGTGATTAGGATAGGTTCGGCTAGTTTAGGATAGTCTAAGTTAGCTTAGGAAAGGCTAAGTTAGGTTACGATACACTAGGTTAGGTTTTAATCTGCATGATATTTTTACTGAACTTTTAAACGATGTTATAATCCTGGCAGCAGGGTATCGATCACGAAAATAACACTTTGGTAGTTATAACATTTGATAAAGTTTATTATTACTGTAACATGAAACAAATCACTATAGCTGTACTTATCAATCCAGTATTAAATCTGTATTATCTTTGACCATCGCTCATTGGCCAGCTTATCTCTGCACTGTTCTCTGATATAATAAAGTATTGGTGAATGGGAATATTAATCATTTGTGAGTCCTTACTATAAAGGAAACTGTAACGGATTCTATGGACAGTTGGGAATATTTTCACGGAATAAGTCGGAGTAACTCCCCTCTTGCCCAAAAGCGATCCAAGGAGTTAATTCACAGAGCGAAAATCTAGACGAGTCTTCCTTGTTTGTTTTAGGTCATAACAACGAAAAGTTTAATAATGTTTATTACAATGATTCAGGTTTTACTGTAATTCTTCTTTTTTATATTTTTAGTATTTTGTAGATTTTTTTCACCCAGTTCATTTCTTGTTTAGATTAATTATTGCAATTATTTTTATTACAGAGTTGAATTAAAAGTTTATATCTAAGTATTTTACAGCTTCACAAATACTTTTATAAAATGTTGATACACACAGTGGACAGTTTTTAGTTCTTTCTTGTAATACCTCAGTATTACTCTGTTAAATTCTTACCATTTACACCTGACCATTTATTTATTTATTTTACAAATTGTTTAAAGAGAGAACATCACCA
>NW_024714473.1:0-17791 GCF_018991925.1 Homarus americanus
GTTGTGAAAGGGCATTACAAGGCTCCGGATTACTGTGAAATCACTTGTAGTACACTACGGACCTTGCCTACTCATCAGCATTTTGCATTAAATAAAAAACTCAAGTCTGCTTTAATTCCACTTCCTATAATGAATTTCACTATCAAGGATATTCAAATAGTATCAGAGAAATTAAAAGTGTTAGCTTTCTTGAACGAGACACATTTTGCTGATTTGAATAATAACTTGCCATTTTATGTCACGGGAATTTGCACTACCAAGTCTTACGATTCCCTCTATTCTGTTAATTCTGGCAATAATGTTCCTGTTCTGTTATTACCGAGCAGTATCATCCAAATTCAACATTGTTCATAACATACTAACCCGTACGACACAAAAGTCTAGGTCCCCTGTAGTAGCAAATACCCCTACAGCTTAGTGTCTACATATCGGTTTATAACATGGTTAGGGTTGTCTAGGATGTACTGTACTCTGTGAGTTATTTAGGCCTCACGGAGCTCGGCTGGTAGGTGACCGAGCGATGTAATAGGCCCCTGTCTCATCAACAGAACGTATTATATAAATGGGTCAATACATCTGATATTATATTCAGATTCACCACCCTGTAACTTTCCACTGTCTATGAGTAAGACATGAGATTGACACGTGAGCGGGCAACTTACCCAAGAGGGCGAGACCCATAGCTCAGCATTCCTGTAAGCACGCACTGCGATGCCCCTAAGCTTCAGTAGCTCACCTCAAGTCATATCGTAAGGACGTGACCTAACGTTTATCATACATAAACGCCGTCCCTTTCTCATTCACTCTAGACAGTGAGACTTACGGTTGATATACACTCAGGAATTATATCTACAACCTTTTATAATAAAACAAAGGAACTACCGTTTGGGTTTCGTTACTTAAAACCCAAATATAAATATGTGTGAACGGACTGGTTAATTGGACAAGCAGCCGATTCATATAATCCTCTGCATCAAGTGTTGGGCCATATGCACTGATGAAGAAATCCTGCAGAGCATGATTCAGCGAGACTCTGGGCGTCATGAGGTGCGCTCTGATCTCAACAGGCAAATCAGTTAGCCTATGTAGGATGGATTGACGAATGGCAAAGCCAACTTCAAAAATACAGTTTCTCTCTGCAGGGAGCTTACCCTTCAAGAAGAAGGTATAGCCAGACCCCCATTCTGTGAGTCGACCCTCGTCTGGGAGCTGGTGTAACAGCATCATTTGTATTATATAAATATTTACCCAAATGTATAATACCAAATTATTCACTAACTTATTCAACAATGACTCAGTAGTTATTCACTAAGTTATTCAACCATGACTCAGTTGTTGATGTTACGCATTGCTGAGGTGACAGTTCCTTGGGGAGCGGGCGAGGGCAGGCTGAGGTCAGCGCATGTCAGCAATAACATATCTGATGCGTTTCCTCTTCGAGGCCTGTTTGCTCTCTCTCCCTGGGTCAGTGACAGGAGACTCATATCACTTGTTACCCAGTGAACACCTCACTTAAGTGTTCTCCTATAAGTGCAGTAAGACATTTCCCAAAGCAGAGAAAGTACATTATATTCTCAACTGAGCTCAGTACCTGTGAAACTATATTTTCTTCAATAAAAGCAAAACCAACAAAGTGTTTACTTCAACCCTGCCACTTATCAATTCAAGAACTAATATATATATATATATATATATATATATATATATATATATATATATATATATATATATATATATATATATTTATATATATATATATATATATATATATAAATATATATATATATATATATATATATATATATATATATATATATATATATATATATTATATATATATTTATATATATATAAATATAATATATATACATATATATATATATATATATATATATATATATATATATATATATATATATATATATATATATATATATATATATATATATATATATATATAATATTCAGAAATTTCAGCGTAATATTTAGATGGCGATACTGGGTCTTGCAAGGTCGTCTGAGTGATGGTGGCGCTCTCGCACACGTAGTGAGAGCCTCGGGAACTGCGCCTATATAATATTAAGAAATACTCTAGCGACTTAATTTGGATGTGAATTATGAAATTAAATAAGTTATTAAATTGAAAATTATTATAGATTGTCTCCCAGTCTGAAAATGTTGCGTAAGCCCCAATTAAGCTATTAGTTGTGCGGAATATAAATCCCTAGCTGCGTGAACGCCTTGAAGGAGCGTGTGTCTGGGAGTCGCGAGGCAGTGGTCAAGCAGACAGGAACTCTGTGTTGGCCAGGAGAAACGGTTACGACATCAGTTAACAAGTTAGTTTTATTCGATCTCTCAGAGATTAGATAGGGCGGTAGAAACAAACATTGAGTGAGTGACGGTGATGTGAGTCTTAAGGAGGAGTTAACAATAGCTAACAGAGGGTTTATTGCAGGGTTTCTGTAGAGCCCAGCGTCCATACGGTCCGAGCGTCCATAGTGTCTGAACGTCCACACGTTCTGAACGCGTTCACTCGGTTCACGTGGAGTTAATAATTTCGTATTTCCTATACCATTTTCTCAGTGACTGATATTATTTTGTTGAAAGCCCTTAAGGCCTGTTCATGTGTGCAAGCAACATTTCTTAATACTTTGAACTTATTGTTATTCTGAAGAGCCATTTTCTAAGTGTCTAATAATTTCAATATCATGTATAACTTTTATTCCCCAGAGTAGTGTTTTAAGCCAGGTTAAGAGGTGCTCATATGTTGGTGTACAATTATTGTTTGTGTCTGTAGTGTTGGAGGGAATAGAAGTGTCTAAATTTTACAGTGTGTCTCATTTACCCCAGTCACAGATGCTATCCTTCCACAGGTCACGGAGAATTCTTTTTTTTTTTAATATACTAGCCCAATAAAGCACGCGGACTAATGAAATATATATGGATCCTCGTGTTTTGAAGCCAGGACACTAAAAGCAGTCCTAGACTCTGTTATATTTCACACAAAGCCTCTGGTGGCCCAGAGATAGCGTGCCCCGGTCACAATTATAAGATCGTCGGTTCGAATAATGGCGGGATGAGGTGTTGATTATATGTAGAGGTAAGCGTGCTTTATTGGGCTAATGAAATATATATGGATCCTCGTGTTTCGAAGCGGAGTTGATAAAACATTGCTCTGATCACCTAAGAGGCACGGGTTGTCCCCATTTGAGGTTCACGTCGCCATGAGCTCGTTGAACAGGCTTTGTGTGAAATATAATAGAGTCTAGGACTGCTTTTAGTGTCCTGGTGGCCCAGAGGTATCGTTCCCCGGTCACAATTATAAGTTCGTTGGTTTGAATCCTGGCAGGGTGAGGTGTTGATTATATGTAGAAGTACGCGTGCTTTATTGGGCTAATGAAATATATATGGATCCTCGTGTTTCGAAGCCGGATTTGGTAAAACGTTGCTCGGATCACCTAAGAGGCACGGGTTGTCCCCATTTGAGGTTCACGTCGCCATAAGGTCGTTGAACAGGCTTTGCGTTAAATATAACAGAGTCTAGGACTGCTTTTAGTGTCCTGGTGGCCCAGAGGTAGCATTCCCCAGTCACAATTATAAAATCGTGGGTTCGAATCCTGGTGGGGTGAGGTGTTGATTATATATATATTTATATATATATATATATATATATATATATATATATATATATATATATATATATATATATATATATATATATATATATATATATATATATATATATATATATATATATATATATATATATATATATATATATATATATATATATATATATATATATATATATATATATATATATATATATATGTAACCGGTCGGAATTTACTGGACTTTAATTTCTCACTTGACTTGGGGTTTATTAAAATTTAATAGATGGTAATGGCAGTGGAAGCGCCCCTTTGAGAAAAATCCCGAACCAGCACAAGAACACTTAAATCTACTAAACAAAATGAATTGTCCGTGACCCGTGGAAGGATAGCGTCTGTGACTGGGATGAATGAGACACACTGTAAAATTTAGACACTTATATTCCCTCCAACACTACAAACACAATCAAATAATGGTACACCAATATGCGCACCTCTTAACTTAAACTTAAAACACTACTCTGGGGAATAAAAGTTATACATGATATAGAAATTATTAGAAACACAGGCAACAATACATTTGAAGTATTATGAAATGTTGCTTGCACACATGACACAGGCCTCAAGGGCTTTCACAAAATAATATCAGTCACTTAGGAAATGGTATTAAAAAATAAGAAATTAACTACTCTACAATGAATAGGCCTTAAGGGCTTTCAACAAAATAATATCAGTCACTGAGGAAATGGTAATAAAAAATAAGAAATTAAATACTCTACAATGAATAGGCCTTAAGGGCTTCCAACAAAATAATATCAGTCACTGAGGAAATGATATTAAAAAATAAGAAATTAACTACTCTACAATGAATAGGCCTTAAGGGCTTTCAACAAAATAATATCAGTCACTGAGGAAATGGTAATAAAAATAAGAAATTAAATACTCTACAATGAATAGGCCTTAAGGGCTTTCAACAAAATAATACCACCCCAACAGATGCACACTTCCTAACCTAACTTAACCACTACTCTGGGGAACAAGGTTATACCTGAGATCAGAATTATGAAGAACAATTAGATGCATTAAAAGAATCAAATCACAGTATCACTCTGGTTCCACTTAATGGCACAAACATTCAAAAACAATACTATCAAAATTATTTAGGACTATTAAACTACACACGTCAAGATAATATCAGTCTGAGGAATGGTGTTAACTACACCCGTAATAAGGGAGGGAAGATGTTCCTCTAAGTATCTCCTAGAGACCTAGACTCACGGTCTCAGTGTGTGACCATTAGTTTACTCAGCTAGCCTCAGTGTACTCCCAGTGCGTCCATAAAGCGGAAGGGAGTGAGCCAATCAGACCTTGTACAGTTGAGAGGAGCTTTAGCTTCCCGTTAGCAAGAGGGTTTCACTAAGCTGCTCGGGACATGTGGTGTTGTGCACCGAGTGGTAAGAACTGATCACCCACTGTGGATGCTGGTCCCGTCGTTTTAGTTGTCGGAAGCACTCGTTCACTCAAGAGATCCTTTGCTACCCCGCTAAACAGTGACAGGCCTACACTGATCGGTCCAATGGCGACAATCGCCACCCTCAATCATCAACGGCAGTCTCAAACGGCAGTCAATCTCTCGCAGTCAACTCCGGTCAACTCCGGTCAACTCCAGTCAAGTGGGTTCTGACGGAAACCCTGAAATGAACTCACTGTTAGCTCTAGTTAACTTTACCACTGCCCTATCTAAACCCTGTCTGAGATCGAATGAGACTTACTTGTTATACTGCAATAGTGCAACACAGGTGACTAGGCCACGTGACTATTTCTGTGACAGACGCGCAGGGACGTCTTGTTTTGTATGAATCCTCCCCGCGACTGAGAGAGAGGCAGCGTCGCGTTTTCTCAAGGCGTTAGCTTAGGTCTACGTGACATATTTTCCGCCTAACTAATAACTCCTTGGGACACCCGTAACATTATTCAGACTGATAAACGATCTATAATAATTTCAAATTCAATAATAGTCCCTTACTTCATGAATCGCATCATTATTAATTCGGTAAATTACATTTAATATCATATAGGCCTAGTTCCGCAATCTCTCGCTATGAGCAGGCAGCGCTCTCTCCCCTCAGATGACCTTGAACGCTCAGTATCACTAATGGCGGGGCATTTGAAATTACTCTGAAATTTCTGAATATTACAATCGACCCCCCTAAAAAAAGACAGCACTGTCCTCATGTGCTGAGAAACATACATACGACCCCCCTAAAATTTGTTCTAAGGACTGCATCTCACCCCTTTAACGTGCTAAATGCAGCATTCCCGTCTTCTCTTCTCTCCTTTTCTCTCCCGCTAACACTCGACCCCCCTAAAAGAAAACAGCACTGCCCTCATGTGCTGAGAGAACATACATACGACCCCCCTAAAAATTTGTTCTAAGAAACTGCATCTTACCCCTTTTTCTAAACGCAGCATTCCCGTCTTCTCTTCTCTCCTTTTCTCTCCCGCTAACACTCGACCCCCCTAAAAGAAAACAGCACTGCCCTCATGTGCTGAGAGAACAACTTAGAACCCACCTTCAACTCTGTACTGTTCCACTCGCAGCTAGCAACTCCATTTCTTCCTAGCCCAACTCAAACCAACCAGAACATCACTCTCCCCTTTTGCCTGGCCCTTAACTAGAGAACCAATGTCAAAATTAATACCAGCCCAAAACAAACATTCTCTCCTTTGGCCTGGTCCTTGAACTAAGAGGAACCAGTGTCAAAAAAATACACAGTCCAAAACAAACATGCTCTCCTTTTGCCTGGCCCTTGAACTAAGAGGAACCAGTGTCAAAATTAATACCAGCCCAAAACAAACATGCTCTCCTTTTGCCTGGCCCTTGAACTAAGAGGAACCAGTGTCAAAATTAATACCAGCCCAAAACAAACATGCTCTCCTTTTGCCTGGCCCTTGAACTAAGAGGAACCAGTGTCAAAAAAATACACAGTCCAAAACAAACATGCTCTCCCTTTGCGTGGCCCTTGAGCTAAGAGGAACCAGTGTCAAAAACAATACACAGTACACGTCTCCGAACCTCATGCCGGCAGACCAACTCTCTGACAATGTACCAGTCCATATTAGTGAGGCCCTGGACATTACAACCGTACTCTCAATCCCGCTCATGACAGCAACTCAATCCCGCTCATGACAGCAACTCAATCCCGCTCATGACAGCAACCACTACTCAACGCACATCTCTGACCTAACCATCTCTCCAATCCCCTCTGCCCTACTCACAACTCCTCCAACTCACCCCCTACAACCTGCCTTTTCTCATTACCATGCACCCTAAACTGTAATCGGTCGGCTTCGTCTTGTCTCTCAGCTGGAGGGCTCGATCAACCTCTCTGAACTACTTACGTACCCCTATATTTCCCACTTGGACCTCACACTTCCTTGACTGCTGGACGTGTGCCTGACATTCACCCCTTGTTTCCTCCCTGAACCGTTGAATGTGTGCCTGAGACTCCCACTTGAACCTGTTTACCTGTGCTTGATAATCCCTCTTTAGGTCTCCGAACTCCTCTCTCAGCTGTACCAAGGTCCCGCGGCCGTCTCTCTTCCTCCTCATACACATCTCTACTGTCAAGCCTAACCAACTCAGTCCGGCCACAAGGATGAGCATCAGTGCGAGTTCAATCCCTACCATTACTAACCAACACATGATGGCGTTCATTATCCCAACCACAGTACTATCAGTCACGACATTAAAAACTACGCTCTGCTACCATTTGTAACCGGTCGGAATTTACTGGACTTTAATTTCTCACTTGACTTGGGGTTTATTAAAAATTAATAGATGGTAATGGCAGTGGAAGCGCCCCTTTGAGAAAAATCCCGAACCAGCACAAGAACACTTAAATCTACTAAACAAAATGAATTGTCCGTGACCCGTGGAAGGATAGCGTCTGTGACTGGGATGAATGAGACACACTGTAAAATTTAGACACTTATATTCCCTCCAACACTACAAACACAATCAAATGATGGTACACCAATATGCGCACCTCTTAACTTAAACTTAAAACACTACTCTGGGGAATAAAAGTTATACATGATATAGAAATTATTAGAAACACAGGCAACAATAAATTTGAAGTATTAAGAAATGTTGCTTGCACACATGACACAGGCCTCAAGGGCTTTCACAAAATAATATCAGTCACTTAGGAAATGGTATTAAAAAATAAGAAATTAACTACTCTACAATGAATAGGCCTTAAGGGCTTTCAACAAAATAATATCAGTCACTGAGGAAATGGTAATAAAAAATAAGAAATTAAATACTCTACAATGAATAGGCCTTAAGGGCTTCCAACAAAATAATATCAGTCACTGAGGAAATGATATTAAAAAATAAGAAATTAACTACTCTACAATGAATAGGCCTTAAGGGCTTTCAACAAAATAATATCAGTCACTGAGGAAATGGTAATAAAAAATAAGAAATTAAATACTCTACAATGAAGAGGCCTTTAGGGCTTTCAACAAAATAATAGCACCCCAACAGATGCACACTTCCTAACCTAACTTAACCACTACTCTGGGGAACAAGGTTATACCTGAGATCAGAATTATGAAGAACAATTAGATGCATTAAAAGAATCAAATCACAGTATCACTCTGGTTCCACTTAATGGCACAAACATTCAAAAACAATACTATCAAAATTATTTAGGACTATTAAACTACACACGTCAAGATAATATCAGTCTGAGGAATGGTGTTAACTACACCCGTAATAAGGGAGGGAAGACGTTCCTCTAGGTATCTCCTAGAGACCTAGACTCACGGTCTCAGTGTGTGACCATTAGTTTACTCAGCTAGCCTCAGTGTACTCCCAGTGCGTCCATAAAGCGGAAGGGAGTGAGCCAATCAGACCTTGTACAGTTGAGTGGAGCTTTAGCTTCCCGTTAGCAAGAGGGTTTCACTAAGCTGCTCGGGACATGTGGTGTTGTGCACCGAGTGGTAAGAACTGATCACCCACTGTGGATGCTGGTCCCGTCGTTTTTGTTGTCGGAAGCACTCGTTCACTCAAGAGATCCTTTGCTACCCCGCTAAACAGTGACAGGCCTACACTGATCGGTCCAATGGCGACAATCGCCACCCTCAATCATCAACGGCAGTCTCAAACGGCAGTCAATCTCACGCAGTCAAACTCCGGTCAACTCCGGTCAAGTGGGTTCTGGCGGAAACCCTGAAATGAACTCACTGTTAGCTCTAGTTTACTTTACCACTGCCCTATCTAACCCTGTCTGAGATCGAATGAGACTTACTTGTTATACTGCAATAGTGCAACACAGGTGACTAGGCCACGTGACTATTTCTGTGACAGACGCGCAGGGACGTCTTGTTTTGTATGAATCCTCCCCGCGACTGAGAGAGAGGCAGCGTCGCGTTTTCTCAAGGCGTTAGCTTAGGTCTACGTGACATATTTTCCGCCTAACTAATAACTCCTTGGGACACCCGTAACATTATTCAGACTGATAAACGATCTATAATAATTTAAAATTCAATAATAGTCCCTTACTTCATGAATCGCATCATTATTAATTCGGTAAATTACATTTAATATCATATAGGCCTAGTTCCGCAATCTCTCGCTATGAGCAGGCAGCGCTCTCTCCCCTCAGATGACCTTGAACGCTCAGTATCACTAATGGCGGGGCATTTGAAATTACTCTGAAATTTCTGAATATTACATATATATATATATATATATATATATATATATATATATATATATATATATATATATATATATATATATATATATATATATATATATATATATATATATATATATATATATAGATGCTCAAAAATTTGGTATGGCAATGGGTAATCCACTCTCACCTGTATTAAGCAACCTATATATGGAATTCTTTGAAAAGAAACTATTAAGTAATATTTTACCACCTTCAGCAGTCTGGTTTAGATGTGTTGATGATGTATTATGTCTCTGGCCATGTAATGAGGACCTAAAAGCTTTCCTGCCAAAACTTAACAACTTAGCCCCCTCGATCAAATTCACTGTGGAATTAGAGCAAGACTGTAAATTGCCATTCCTAGACTGTCTGATACACAGAATAGGTAACACTTTTAAGTTCAGTATTTATAGAAAACCAACTAATGTGTGTTCATACATTCATTATTATTCTGCCCACCATAATAAAGTCAAACAGTCAGTATTTTCAACAATGTTTTTACGTGCCTTGAGAATTTGCAGTCCGGAATTCATCGATGAGGAATACAAATATATATATAATATTGGCTCAAACCTTAAATACCCTAGATCTTTCATAGACAAATGCTTAAGCATTACTAAGAAAACTTTTTATAGAACTGACCCCAAGCCCACCCATGACCATAAGAATATCTTAATATTACCATTTCAAAAAAATTTCTCACACATTCCTGCACAGCTAAAAACCTGGAACGTCAATGTGGCATTTAAAAACTCATGCACTGTTAAACAAATGTTAATCAAGAACTCCCCCAACAACACAATTGGTTGCATTTATAAAGTTCCTTGCAAGGAATGTAATATGTTTTACTTAGGCCAGACAGGTAAAGATCTTGCAGCTAGAATTAAACAACACAAATACAGTGTTAGGACAGGCCAGGAATCCAATGCTCTGTTTGTTCATTTGAGGGATAACAAGCATTGCATTGACTGGGATAATGCCTCCTCAATATTACCATGTAAGTCAATTGACAGTAGGAACATCATAGAATCTAGTCTTATTAAACATACCGAAGCACTCAACATGAATTTGAGTAACGGCATGTACAAGCTGGACAATTTTGTAATTAAGAAGATTTGTGATCAGGTGAGAAGGCCGGGTCACTTGACCATCTGACCTGACCACCAACCGTTGTGTGCTATTTAAAGATTAGTAGGGTCATTACCTAATACCTGACCACTGTGGACCTGGTCTCACCTTCCTCTGTATATATACACCTTGATTTGTATTACTCTCTCTAGTCTGTACTCACCCCTGAAGATGTGAATTACACGAAAGCGCTTGGGAACTTCGTGTTTTCTTCTTTCCTTGTGGTTATCAGCATATACCTAGATCACGCGCACCTACAGTGATTTACTTTTATATATATATATATATATATATGTATATATATATATATATATATATATATATATATATATATATATATATATATATATATATATATATATATATATATATATATATATATATATATATATACAGTATATATATATATATATATATACATTATATATATATATATATATATGCAAATAAATCACTGTACTTGTGCGTGATCCAGGTATATGCTGATAACCACCCCTAAAGATGTGAATTACATGAAAGCGCTTGCGAACTTCGTGTTTGCTTTTTCCTTGTGGTTATCAGCATATATGTGTATATATATATATATATATATATATATATATATATATATATATATATATATATATATATATATATATATATATTTATATATATATATATATATATATATATATATATATATATATATATATATATATATATATATATATATATATATATATATATATATATATATATATATATATATATATATATATATATATTTTGAGACCAACACACCGAGACTCACTAATGGATGCTGTGTCGATGTTATATTAAACCAGATCTTTTGTCACAAGGACGGTTCTTTTTTTCAGTATCCAGAAGGGTCCTGACATTCCACGCAGCCACCATAAAAGTTTGTTTGGTTTGCTTTTGTTTTGATTTGTCAATGTGATTATGCTTTCGACCACATAAGGATGACTTTACTGGGTGCTGTTGCCCAATCAGGTTGGTTCTTTTGGCAGGCTATGTTTCGGGCACCCTTTCAAGCCTCCTTCCCATGTTAGGTGAGCAGAGTGGCACCTGATAAGGGCTGCTTAGTCATACAGACAGGACCGAATTTTACTGCTGCCGAAATCCCATTGCATAAACGACCGCCTGATCAAATCCACCCTGTGCAGAGTTGTGACTAGAGACTCCCGGCAGTCATCTCTGCCTGTCCCCATCACCATTCATCTGTCGCCATAGGACTTTGGGGGATTCGGGGTTTTGATGATGATGAGAAATATGATAACTTGGATGATGGCTGCTTGTGAGTTTATTTATGTGGTGAGGCAGGAGAGCAGGCTGCAACCACACATCTTAGTTCTCCGTTTTTCTGATCCATTGGTGCGGGTAGTTGCAACGACTGAGGAGAGTGAGAGTTATAATGGACTACCGATAGCCCCCCAGTTTGTTGGGTTTTGCCTAAGCAACCTGTTTATCTTGCATTGCATTCATCAGCCAGTGAAGTCGTTGGTTTCCCATGTTGGTTCACCTCTTCCGCCTATTCCGCCATTGTGGTCTTACTGGAGCTCTGTAAGCATGTCTGCCTGATGTGGGGCTTCAACGCAGATTTTTCGATCGGGATTTACTCCCGTACTCTTGTACCTACCAAGGTTAATCTGCAAGGCAGCGGAGCAGTAGTTGGTAGGCGCTAGGGCGTGTCCACATGCCAGTGAGCCTATGCGCCGTCTCTCTGGGGCTCATTGCTGATCCTAGATTCCCTGCTGTTCTAACCTGGGGCCGCGAGGCACCCAGTTACCTTGTATTGCCACGAGGAGGCACAGCAAGAGTCTTGATGGTGAAGAGGCTGTGTACTACCAGGGGAATACTTACACAAGGTTGCTTCTCTGTTCACCAAGAGGAGTAGCCTGTGGCCGTAGCTAATAGTGACATAAGCAAGCAGTGCTTGCATCTTAACACTAACATGATGCTGCCACACTAGATACATTACACCACCCTGTGTGCACTCACACACACACACACACACACAAACGCATATACACACACACACATACACACACACACAAACGCGTACACACACACACACACACACACACACACACACACACACACACACACACACACATACACACACACACCCACACAAACGCACATACACACACACACACACAGACACACACACAAACACACACACACACACACACACAACGGATAACCTGAAGTACCACGGATAACCAATACAACACGGATAACGTAGTACACCACAGATAACCAGAGTACACCACGGATAACTTAGTACACCACGGGTAACCCAGTACACCACGGATAACTTAATACAATACGGATAACGTAGTACAACACAGATAACTTAGTACACCACGGGTAACTTAATACAACACGGATAACCTAGTACACCACGGGTAACTTAGTACACCACGGGTAACTTAGTACACCACGGATAACTTAATACAATACGGATAACGCAGTACACCACAGATAACTTAGTACACCACGGGTAACTTAATACAACACGGATAACCTAGTACACCACGGGTAACTTAGTACACCACGGGTAACTTAGTACACCAAGGATAACGTAGTATACCACTGATTAGAGATAGATAGTGGATGTCCTATTATGAAAAGTTGTATCTCATTGGTTGATGGAAAGATGAGAGTGAAGGAAATTTTATAATTGAGGAACGTGAGGAATAAGAGAAGTGAATGATGTTTAGTTAAAGGCGACTATCATCACTGACCACTGAACAAATATTAGGTAATGGTACAGTATAATACAGCCGTCTAATACACGGTCAAGGAGGCTTTGTTTTATGATTTTGCATTAGACCATCACATCTTAAATTTTTTACTTGAACATTTGTGTAAAGTTTCATTAATTCGTGGGGATCTAAAGCTCTCCCCAACCTTCCTCCTTGCTTCAGCATGTGAAATATTGTACTGTCTTATCCCCTTTTGCTTCATGTTCCCTCCGCGTCTAAAGACAGACGCAAGAAGGGCGAGGATGCTCGTTTCCCAAGGTAAATAATGTTTTCGTCTCCCATAAACAGGTGTCAGTAACTTATTCTTGACTGGAGCATTTAGCACACCATGTTATGTAAGTGAATATAAAATCCAACTATCCTGAATATTAATTTGAGCAGCTTACTCTTGTTAAGTATCTGTAAAAGTAAAGAGGAAGTCAATTACCTGATTAATATATTGTAAATACAAACCTGTGGCGAAGGACACTGCCTACATTAGGTACTCCTCAATGAGATGTTTACTATACTTGTGCAACAAGCAAACATGACCAGAATACAACGTTGAAAATGATCACCGCCACTGGCACCAACACCACCCGGGCCTTCCTCAATATGTTTACATGGCAAGTTGAGTGAGCCGTCGTGGCCACGTTGTCTGATGGAATAACTCTGACGACCTGCCAGGGATTCTCCTGTTGGGGTTGGGATCTCACGTGGCACAAGATGATGAAGAAGAGGAGGAAGATACAAGCAAAGAACCACACATCGATCATCTTGACAGTGGCTGTGGCAGGGAGATTGTCAGAGGTGTTGTTGAAGAGTGTGTACAATACAAGCAGTGTCGTCAAGCTGAGGGTGAGGCGATCCTTCCAGGGACACAGAAGAGAGGAGATAAAATAAATAACTGTATAACAACGTTAAGAAAAAAGTGAAATATATCTTGTGGCAAGTAGTCAGTTTATGTAAAACTATTTCATTGTGACTACTGCTTAACACATTATTAATAAATAGCAGGATAAAAAAAAAAAATAAAACATATTTGCCTAAGGCTCTTGTTGATTTTATTATACAACTCAGAAGATGATACTGTACTGTATTGCAGTAACGATTTTTCTTCATATTATCGTAATTTTCGTATAAAATATATGTTAGCCTCTACCAGACAGGGAACCTAGCCCGGTATATAGCTGGTTATTGACCTGTCTGCGGTAATCGATAGTCTATGCTAAGACTGACACAAGATTTTTTTATTCTAATAATTATATGGAAGTAACCTATTTAGCTTATTAGGTACTGTTGGTGACAATTTAATATAGTGATGATCTTTGCCGACCTCATGCCAAGGCCAAGCATCATGAGGAAGAGATTATTGGATGGTTATCTAAAAGGGAAAAACACAAGCGAGACATCAGTTGTATCCAAATCAAAGTGGAAGCAACATCTTAAAAAGGGAAGGACGAGAGTTAATATTTTGAAAATGCCAACACCTACTTATATATTGAGTCTTAAATTAGGAGAAAGAGAAAAATAAACTAAAAAAAAAATTATGTAGTTTGTCCGTCGAAATTTTATATTTTTCGAGCATTATAACCGATAGAATTATCCCCAATATTAGTTGTTCAAAGTTGGCTGTGCTTTGAATTACAGTAGAAGGAAATATGTGGGGTAAAATACTACCAATAACACCAAACAAACCTTTGAAAACCTTACCTAACCTTGCCTAACTTGTAAAAATTTCAGGAATTGCTTTTGAATTTATGGAGCCATCCTCATCTGAACAACGAAAACCACACCATTGGCATCACATACTAAACATTGAAAACATGAAAAAGTAAGTTTTTTATAGTTTAGGATTTTTAAAGGTTAGGTAAGGTTTTCAAAAAAATTGTCTACTGTGTTTTTAGTATTTTACTCAATATTTTCCTTGTACTACAAAGCCCTGCCTAGTTTGAACAAATAATATTGTTGGTAATTTTATCGGTTAAAATACTCGAACGATATAAATTTCCTATGAAAACGCTATGGAATATATTTTTTATATATAAGAAGGTGTTGGCAACTTCTAAATATTTGTCAGGAATAAACTAAATTAATTAAAAAGAAAAAAATTACCATTAAATTACAAAACATATCTCGAGTTGGTTCAGAATGTTTTAGAATCGGGATAACAGTGATGAGTGTAGTACATTATCTGTATTATTAATATTCCAGGGAAAGAAGAGCACCTTTATTATGGCTATGGTCAGGTAAAGACAATATTAGGTCAGCCATAGCCCTGGCATGTAAAAACATAGCCAGAGCCGCGGCAAGTGGTAGACATTGTAATCTAACTCTCCGGGATGTAGCGAAGGCATTTGATAAAGTCTGACATGACGGTCTAAAATATAAGATCCTCCAACTCGGACTTCCCACCAACATTGAAAAGTTGCTTTGCAACTTTTTTGGCGGCAGAAATGCCAAACTGAGGGTAGGACAACACACAGGAAAGACCTTCCCACTCATGAGAGGAGTCCCTCAGGGGAGCGTCCTCTTCCCCACCCTATGTATTATCTACACAAGTGACACCCCGCCTCCCACTAAAATAGGTAACGAGGATATTATATGTGCAGATGACATCACTCAAATAACAACACATCAAGGAAAATCACGAAAGTTACAGGTCGACAACACCAGGCGGGAATTAGAAAGGGTAAATAATTACGAAAACAAATGGAAATCCAAACCAGTCTCCCGAAATTCACAGTGATACCCTTATGCAGAAGGAAAACCCATCCATTAGTAACGAATAATGCCCAGATAGAATACAAAAGCAGAGGCACCCTCCTGGGCCTACATATATCCACGACAGGTTACTCCCATCATGTCCACACCAGGAAGGAAAAGGCAAGAAGAGAGATGAGAAAACTTTACCGCCTTAAAGCGCTTCCTGAGAAAATAAAGCTCCGCCTGGTGACATCATTTATCACACCGATATTAACTAACCCAGCAGTACCTCTTCATACTATGAGCACCACTCAAATATTAAAATTACAGGTGGTCCAAAATGAAGCCCTAAGATTCGTCACAGGTGAAAGATACCCCTTCACCAGAACCACAGCCGAGATACATAGAGACCTGAGAATAAAACCCATCAACCAGCAGCTGCACACCCTGGCCAGCAGAATCTGGCAAAAGATAGAACGATCAGAGCAAGAACTCCTTCAAAGACTCCCACCAGATAACGACAACAACCATACATGGTTCCCAAAAAGATACAAAATCTCAAAAGGTCCATTACCACCCCCGATCTACACGGCCAGGCATCCGCCAGTAGGATCGGCGGAAAATGAAATAAGGCCCTTAAAGCACCCATTTATGGGTGCTTCGTGTTTTTTGTTTCCTTGTGGTTATCAGCATATATATATATATATATATATATATATATATATATATATATATATATATATATATATATATATATATATATATATATATAATCAACGACCTCACCAGCCAGGAATCGAACCCTCGACCTACTGAGGTTCACGGCGCCATCAGCTCGATAAACAGGCTTTGTGTGAAATATAACAGAGTCTAGGACTGCTTTTAGTGTCCTTGTGGGATGGTCGGTAGCGTTCCCTAGTCCCACCCAGTAGGTCGAGGGTTCGATTCCTGGCTGGTGAGGTCGTTGATTATATGTTCAAAGTCCGCGTGTTATATGGACTAAAAATGAAGTATATATATGATACCTCGTGTTTCATACCAGCCGGTTTCGGTAAAATGCTACTGACACCACATACGAGGCACGGGCAGTTCCCAATGAGGTTCACGGTGCCATCAGCTCGATGAACAGGCTTTGTGTGAAATATAACAGAATCTAGGACTGCTTTTAGTGTCCTTGTGGGTTGGTCAGTAGCGTTCCCTAGTCCCACCCAGTAGGTCGAGGGTTCGATTCCTGGCTGGTGAGGTCGTTGAATATATATATATATATATATATATATATATATATATATATATATATATATATATATATATATATATATATATATATATATATATATAGTATACTGTATATAAAACCAGCTGATAAAACTGGCACAAGATGGTAAAAGTATTTGGTCACCTAAGGATTTTATAAATCTGGTGATGGACTTCAGTTCACTGGATCATCGTTTGGAGTACTGGCGTGTGCATGCATGTATTTACTTATGTGTTGGACTTACCCCTTGGTCCTTAATGTCAAGGAAGAGCGTGGCGTATCCGACAGCAAGAAGAAGGCTGCTAGGTACGAACACCTTTATCACAATCATTGTCCATCGCCGCTTCAATCCATAGTTCATCTGCAAGAACCACATATACCTTATGTGTGCAGATGTGAAGATTTTTGTGAGCCTAGATTTTGATCCTGGCTTTCTTGATGTGGATATATATGATATTCATCAATTACCATGCGATGAGGACTCTTTAGCATTAGAGGTGTCGACTTTCTCATCGGTTCGGGATATTTAACCCGTTTATGTTAGGTTAGATTAACTAGAGGTAATGCCCAAGCTTGTAACATCACAGATGAATC
>NW_024714474.1:0-10000 GCF_018991925.1 Homarus americanus
TCTTCAATTCCTAATAATCTTCTTTCACCTCTTAACTAATGACTTCGTATCGTATCGTACTATCTAGCCTAAACTGTTTAGCCTGACGTAGAGTTTTTAATAAATCTGGTGATATGGAACCACACACAACCCCCCTTAACCTGGGATAATGCAATCAAATGGATAATTGCTAACTATTCTCAGAGATAATGCAATCAAATGGTTAGTTGCTAACCGGGGGCTGCGCCCCCGGACCCCCTGTGTTAGATACTGTATTTGGTCATGATGAATTGTTTATTAGACTATAAGAAATCCTCTTCCTTCTTGTATTGGCAAAGGGAGTTTGCTTTAACTTAGGTATGCTAGCCTAAGTAAAAATAGATGCCCCTTCCTTATTGGTGTTGTCGATGGCACAGCACAGCACAGCACCGTGCCTATGACGAAATCAACTTCATTAAACTCAACTCATACTTCAAATGCACCAAGAGAACTTGCACACCCGAATGGGAGACCGTCAGAGTCAATCGAGGGTCGATTTAATAGCATACTATACAAAATGATCCGAGAATCTGCACATACCGAGTGGGAGACGGTCGTGAAAGCGTCCGCCCTTCTACGCTGGATGGAACTATTTCACTACAGTAAGGGGTAGGGGCACCTCGGTCATATTATACAACATACCAAAGAAGTTCTACACCCGCATGGGAGACCTTCAGAGTCAATCGGGGGTCGATTTAATAGCATACTACAGAAACTTGCACACCCGAATGGGAGACCGTCAACGTCAATCGGGGGTCGATTTAATAGCATACTACAGAAACTTGCACACCGGAATGGGAGACCGTCAAAGTCAATCGGGGATCGATTTGATAGCATACCACAGAAACTTGCACACCCGAATGGGAGACCGTCAAAGTCAATCGGGGGTCGATTTAATAGCATACTACAGAAACTTGCACACCCGAATGGGACACCGTCAAAGTCAATCGGGGGTCGATTTGATAGCATACTACAGAAACTTGCACACCCGAATGGGAGACCGTCAAAGTCAATCGGGGGTCGATTTGATAGCATACCACAGAAACTTGCACACCGAATGGGAGACCGTCAAAGTCAATCGGGGGTCGATTTAATAGCATACAACAGAGAACTTGCACACCCGAATGGGAGACCGTCAAATCAATCGGGGGTCGATTTGATAGCATACTACAGAGAACTTGCACACCCGAATGGGAGACCGTCAAAGTCAATCGGGGGTCGATTTAATAGCATACAACAGAGAACTTGCACACACGAATGGGAGACCGTCAAAGTCAATCGGGGGTCGGTTTGATAGCATGCTACAGTGAACTTGCACACCCGAATGGGAGACCGTCAAAGTCAATGGGGTCGATTTAATAACATACTACAGAAGCGCACGAATGGGAGACCGTCAAAGTCAATCAGGGGTCGATTTGATAGCATACTACAGAAACTTGCACGCAGATGGGAGACGAGTCAAAATCAATCGGGGTCGATTTATCGCATACTACAGAAACTTGCACACCCGCATGGGAGACCGTCAGAGTCAATCAGGGGTCGATTTAATAGCATACTACAGAAACTTGCACACCCGAATGGGAGACCGTCAAAGTCAATCGGGGGTCGATTTGATAGCATACTACAGAAACTTGCACACCCGAATGGCAGACCGTCAAAGTTAATCGGGGGTCGATTTGAGAGCATACTACAGAAACTTGCACACCCGAATGGGAGACAGTCAAAGTCATTAGGGGGTCGATTTAATAGCATACTACAGAAACTTGCGCACCCGAATGGGAGACAGTCAAAGTCAATCGGGGGTCGGTTGATAGCATACTACAGAAACTTGCACACCCAAATGGGAGACAGTCAAAGTCAATCGGGGGTCGATTTGATAGCATACTACAGAAACTTGCACACCCAAATGGGAGACCGTCAAAGTCAATCTGGGGTCGATTTAATAGCATACTACAGAAACTTGCACACCGAATAGGAGACCGTCAAAGTCAATAAGGGGTCGATTTGATAGCATACTACAGAAACTTGCACACCCGAATGGGAGACAGTCAAAGTCAATCGGGGGTCGATTTGATAGCATACTACAGAAACTTGCACACCCGAATGGGAGCCAGTCAAAGTCAATCGGGGGTCGATTTAATAGCATACTACAGAAACTTGCACACCCGAATGGGAGACCGTCAGAGTCAATCGAGGGTCGATTTAATAGCATACTATACAAAATGATCCGAGAATGTGCACACACCGAGTGGGAGACGGTGATGAAAGCGTCCGCCCTTGTACACTGGATGGCACTATTTCACTATAGTAAGGTGTAGGGGCACCTCGGTCATATTATACAACATACCAGAGAAGTTCCACACCCGCATGGGAGACCGTCAAAGTGAATCAGGGGTCGATTTGATAGCATACTACAGAGAACTTGCACACCCGAATGGGAGACCGTCAAAGTCAATCGGGGGTCGATTTAATAGCATACTACAGAGAACTTGCACACCCGAATGGGAGACAGTCAAAGTCAATCGGGGGTCGATTTAATAGCATACTACAGAAACTTGCACACCCGAATGGGAGACCGTCAAAGTCAATCGGGGGTCGATTTGATAGCATACTACAGAAACTTGCACACCCGAATGGGAGACCGTCAAAGTCAATCGGGGGTCGATTTGATAGCATACTACAGAAACTTGCACACCCGAATGGGAGACAGTGAAAGTCAATCGGGGGTCGATTTAATAGCATACTACAGAAACTTGCACACCCGAATGGGAGACAGTGAAAGTCAATCGGGGGGGTCGATTTAATAGCATACTACAGAAACTTGCACACCCGAATGGGAGACCGTCAAAGTCAAGGGGTCGATTTAATAACATACTACAGAAACTTGCGAGATGGGAGACCGTCAAAGTCAATCGGGGGTCGATTTGATAGCATACTACAGAAACTTTCACACCCGAATGGGAGACAGTCAAAGTCAATCGGGGGTCGATTTAATAGCATACTACAGAAACTTGCACACCCGAATGGGAGACCGTCAAAGTCAATCGGGGGTCGAGCATACTTTACAAAATGATCCGAGAATCTGCACACACACCGAGTGGGAGACGGTGATGAAAACGTCCGCCCTTATATGTTCGATTGCACTATTTCACTATATTAAGGGGAGAGGGTGCCTTCGCACACATATTTGGTGTGAAATATCTTCCGCCCCCCAGCGGAGCGCTTCGGCGCCTCTGCGAAGCAAAGCGCGGCATTCCAAAACAACAACCAAAATTGCCGTCGCTTTCCCTTCCCTGCCCTGCAATGGCTGGAGCAGCAGCAGAAGAAGAGAGAGAGAAAATAGTCTCATGGGGTCAGAGGAATGGCAGTGGAGCGCGATCTATGAATTTCACTAGCCAGGTCTGTCTCCCAATTGAACATTATTACTCTCTCGGCGCACACGTCGCCACCACGGTTTCCGCGACAGCAGCAGCATCATGATGTTGCGTCTATTGTAAAGATCCGGAACCGGGTTATTCGGCTTTGTTCAGCAGCAGTCGGGTTTTAAACGCACAACAAGCAGATCAAAACAACTTCCACTCGAGGAAGGTGCGATGCTGTTGACTGTCTATCGTCGCTCTTGTATGCTGGATTGCACTATTTCACTATATTAGGGGAGAGGGTGCCTTCACACACCTGTCGGTGTGGAATATCTTCCGCCCCCCCCAGCGGAGAGCGCCGAAACCTCTGCAACAGCAAAGTTGCCGTCGCTTTCCTTCCCACCCTGCAATGGCTGGAGCAACAGCAGAAGAAATAGTCTCATGGGGTCAGAGGAATGGCGGTGGAGGGCGATCTATGAATTTCACTAGCCAGGTCTGTCTACCTATTGAACATTATTACTCTCTCTCGGCGCACACGTCGCCACCACGGTTTCCGTGACAGCAGCAGCATCATGATGTTGTGTCTACCAATAAGTCCCGAACAGGGTTATTCGGCTGTTCTCGAACAGTCAGGTTTTAAACTTGCCTAACAAACGATCAAACAACCTCCACTCTCGAGGTGCGGTACGGTGACTGTCCTATCGTCCGCTCTTGTATGCTGGATTACACTATTTCACTATATTAAGGGGAGGTGCCTTTACACCTATTCGGTGTGGAATATCTTCCGCCCCCCAGCCGGGCGCCGAGGCGCCTCTGCGAAACAAAGCGCGGCATTCAAAAACAACAACCAAAGTTGCCGTCACTTTCCCTTCCCTGCCCTGCAATGGCTGGAGCAGCAGAAGGAGAGACAGAGAGAAAATAGTCTCATGGGGTCAGAGGAATGGCAGTGGAGCGGGTTCTATGAATTTCACTAGCCAGGTCTGTCTCCCAATTTGAACATTATTACTCTCTCGGCGCGCACGTCGCCACCACGGTTTCCGCGACAGCAGCAGCATCATGATGTTGCGTCTATTGTAAGTCCGGAACCGGGTTATTCGGCTGTTCGCGAACAGTCAGGTTTTAACCTTGCCTAACAAACGATCAAACAACTTCCACTCTCGAGGTGCGGTACGGTGACTGTCCTATCGTCCGCTCTTGTATGCTGGATTGCACTATTTCACTATATTAAGGGGAGAGGGTGCCTTCACACACATATTCGATGTGAAATATCTTCCGCCCCCCAGCGGAGCGCTTCGGCGCCTCTGCGAAGCAAAACGCGGCATTCAAAAACAACAACCAAAATTGCCGTCGATTTCCTCTCCCTGCCCTGCAATGGCTGGAGCAGAAGGAGAGCGAGAGAGAGAATAGTCTCATTGGGTCAGAGGAATGGCAGTGGAGCGGGCTAATGGCGAGTAGGCTCGCGATCTATCAATTACACTAGCCAGGTCGCTCTCCCTATTGAACATTATTACTCTCTCACGTCGCCACTGCGGTTCCCGCGACAGCAGCAGCATCATCATGATGTTGCATCCACCAATTAGTCCGGAACCGGGTTATTCGGCTGTCTGCGAACAGTCCGGTTTTAACCTTACCCAACATCCACTCTCGAGGTGCGGTACGGTGAATGTCCTATCGTCCGACCTTGTATGCTGGATTGCACTATTTCACTATATTAAGGGGAGAGGGTGCCTTCACACACATATTCGGTGTGAAATATCTTCCGCCCCCCAGCGGAGCGCTTCGGCGCCTCTGCGAAGCAAAGCGCGGCATTCAAAACAACAACCAAAATTGCCGTCGCTTCCCTGCCCTGCAATGGCTGGAGCAGAAGGAGGGAGAGAGAGATTTTAGTCTCATTGGATCAGAGGAATGGCAGTGGAGCGGGCTTATGGCGAGTAGGCTCGCGCTCTATCAATTACACTTGCCAGGTCTCTCTTCCGTTTGGACATTATTTACTCCGTCTCTCTCTCTCTCTCTCTCTCGGCGCACACGTCGCCACCCTACTAGTTTCCGTCACAGCATATGCTGCGGCCTTTCAGTCCGGAACGGGGCTCCCCTTCGCCTTGCTGTCTGCCCAACTTAGCGGACTTGCGTTGGCTGACCACCCCGTCTTCGCGTCTGTGCCGGCCTTCAATGCAGCGCCCAACCGTCTCTTGACCGAGATTCATTGCACTATTCCACGCGCAAACGGCTACCCTAAATGTGCATAGACAACGCTCATGGTTCAACACGACCAGGGCGCAGTCTGGGAGCCGAGTATACTAAAAAGAGAGTTTAGCAGCCAAAACTCGTCAAAGCACACGTTGGGTTACCCCATCACCTAACAACGATGATGGCGGTTCCCCCCCGTGAAATACACAACCTAACCAATATTGGGCGACGATGGCGCTCATGAGCCCACGTCCCCACAAACAGTAAGAGAAAGAGAGAGAGGAGGAGATGGGCCAATGTCTTATGCCTCGCTGGGGCAAAGAGAAGAGAAGAGGAGCGGATAAGGGAGGAGATTGGCCAACGTGCGGTCCCTCGCCCAATGTCGGCTGCCTCGCTGGAGCTGGGTAAAGAGGAGAGGAGCGGATAAGGGAGGAGATTGGCACACACGGTGGCGCTGCCGGCGCCGAGGATAGCGAGAGAAGGTGCAGTTTGATCTGATCATCTGGTTTGCTATTTCTCTAAGGCCAACGTGCGGTCCCTCGCCCAATGTCGGCTGCCTCGCTGGGGCAAAGAGAAGAGGAGAGGATAAGGGAGGAGATTGGCACACACGGTGGCGCTGCCGGCGCCGAGGATAGCGAGAGAAGGTGCAGTTTGATCTGATCATCTGGTTTGCTATTTCTCTAAGGCCAACGTGCGGTCCCTCGCCCAATGTCTTCTGCCTCGCTGGGGCAAAGAGAAGAGGAGCGGATAAGGGAGGAGATTCGCCAACGTGCGGTCCCTCGCCCAATGTCGGCTGCCTCGCTGGAGCTGGGGCAAAGAGGAGCGGATAAGGGAGGAGATTGGCACACACGGTGGCGGTGCCGGCGCCGAGGATAGCAAGAGAAGGTGCAGTTAGATCTGATCATCTGGTTTGCTATTTCTCTAAGGCCAACGTGCGGTCCCTCGCCCAATGTCTTCTGCCTCTCTCAATCTCACTATTTTGGCCGCCGTGATAGGCGCCGCCAACAGCAGCAGCTACCTGGTTGATCCTGCCAGTAGTCATATGCTTGTCTCAAAGATTAAGCCATGCATGTGTAAGTACAAGCCGATTTAAGGCGAAACCGCGAATGGCTCATTAAATCAGCTATGTTTCATTGGATCTGTAAACCCACTTACTTGGATAACTGTGGCAATTCTAGAGCTAATACATGCAATTGGTCTCTGACCGCGAGGGAAGAGCGCTTTTATTAGTTCAAAACTGGTCGGGCCCCGGTCCGTAACCCACCTGTGGTGAATCTGAATAACTTCGGGCTGAGCGCACGGTCTCCGCACCGGCGCCGCTTCTTTCAAGTGTCTGCCTTATCAGCTTTCGATTGTAGGTTATGCGCCTACAATGGCTATAACGTAACGGGGAATCAGGGTTCGATTCCGGAGAGGGAGCCTGAAAACGGCTACCACATCTAAGGAAGGCAGCAGGCACGCAAATTACCCACTCCCGGCACGGGAGGTAGTGACGAAAAATAACGATGTGAGTCTCATCCGAGGCCTGCAATCGGAATGAGTACACTTTAAATCCTTTAACGAGTATCCATTGGAGGGCAAGTCTGGTGCCAGCAGCCGCGTAATTCCAGCTCAATAGCGTATATTAAAGTTGTTGCGGTTAAAAAGCTCGTAGTTGGATCTCAGTTCCGGACTGACGGTGCACCGCCGGTGTTTACTGTCACGCTCGAACAACCGCCCGCCGCTCGCGGGATGCTCTTTGTCGAGTGTCCCGAGTGGCCGGAGAGTTTACTGAAAAAATTAGAGTGCTCAGAGCAGGCTATTTGAATGGCCCGAATGGTGATGCATGGAATAATGGAATAGGACCTCGGTTCTATTTTGTTGGTTTCGGAACCAGAGTAATGACTAATCGGAACAGGCGGGGGCATTCGTATTGCGGCGCTAGAGGTGAAATTCTTGGACCGTCGCAAGACGAACTACTGCGAAAGCATTTGCCAGGATGTTTTCATTAATCAGAACGAAAGTTAGAGGTTCGAAGGCGATCGAATACCGCCCTAGTTCTAACCATAAACGATGCCAACTAGCGATCCGGCGTTATTCCCATGACCCGGCGGGCAGCTCGGAAACCAAAGTCTTTGGGTTCGGGGAAATATGGTTGCAAAGCTGAAACTTAAAGGAATTGACGGAAGGGCACCACCAGGAGTGGAGCCTGCGGCAATTGACTCAACACGGAAACCTCACCGGCCCAGACACGGAAGGATTGACAGATTGAGAGCTCTTTCTCGATTCGGTGGGTGGTGGTGCATGGCCGTTCTTAGTTGGTGGAGCGATTTGTCTGGTTAATTCCGATAACGAACGAGACTCTGGCCTACTAAGTAGTCGACGGATCTCCAGAAAATGGTGTCCAGTTCGCAACTTCTTCTTAGAGGATAAGCGGCAATTCTAGCCGCACGAGATTGAGCAATAACAGGTCTGTGATGCCCTTAGATGTTCTGGGCACGCGCTACACTGAAGGATCAACGGTTTCCCCCTCCGAGAGGAGCGGGTAACCGTTCAAAGCCTTTCTTGATAGGGATTGGGGCTTGCAATTGTTTCCCATGAACGAGAATTCCCAGTAAGTGCAAGTCATCAGCTTGCGCTGACTACGTCCCTGCCCTTTACACCGCCCGTCGCTACTACCGATTGAATGATTTAGTGAGGCCTTCGGACTGGCGGCTCTTGGATTGTCGGCCCCGTTGCCCGCGAGGGTTTTCTGGGGTCGTCGCCTCGAGCTGACGGAAAGATGTCCAAACTTGATCATTTAGAGGAAGTAAAAGTCGTAACAAGGTTTCCGTAGGTGAACCTGCGGAAGGATCATTAACAGAGAAAGAGAACGGGGCGCTCTTAAAACTACTACTACTCTCCTGATTTGGGCGGTCTCGGGCTCTGCTCTGGCAACTCCAGCAGCGAAAGAGGACAATCCCGGCCCCCGCACCAAAAATAGGTACCACCACGCTGTAGGTGGACCACACTCGGGCGAGAGCGCGAAGACCGGAGGAGGAGGACGGACGGGGCTTTGGACGGCTGCCCGTCCGTTCCTTACTACCGGCGAATAAGCCTCTTGACCCAAAAAGAGTGAAATTCAAGTGTCAAAAAACAACAACAAGCCGTCCGGCCAAACCCAAACCACAAACTTAGGCTATGTCTGTCAAACCCTTTCATTGAGACTCGACCTGTGATGGTTAGTCGCAAAAAGACCAAATGGCAAATACACAACTCTTAACGGGGGATCACTCGGCTCGTGGGTCGATGAAGACCGCAGCAAACTGCGTGTCGGTATGTGAATCGCAAGAATACCAGATACATCGACAAGTTGAACGCATATTGCGGCGGCGGCAGCCCTTATGAGCTTGTGCCGCCACTCACTCTCAGTCGGAAATATACATCCGCCGGTTGCTGCGAGTTGATTGCCTGCTGACCTGTCTCCCCCGACACGAGGAGTAACCGAACCGGCTTCCGCCTTGGGGAGTTTAATCGCCCGCGCCTTGCGCGCATAAAACAAGCAAGCCTATCTGTAAGTCCGGACAGCGCACCCATTAACCACAACCGCGACGGACTGTCGCCCTGCCAGAAATAACTGGGCGGCGCTCTTTTGCCTGCTGTCCACAGAGACACGAATGGCCGTCGGCCGCTCATGGCTGATACTGCACATGTTCTAAGAGGCACTCCATCCCACGAAGAGGAAACGAAACCGGGTCGGATATCTTTTAAGTAAGCCCCGCCGGAATTTCGTCTATCACCTCGAAAAGAGTGCTTGGCATGCATTGCAGTGGAACCTAAATTGATGAGTGCGCCTGGGCCCGCAGTCTACCATGTAGTGGTGCAGGCAGAGAGATGAGAATGCTTGGGTGACGCCGTGCTCTTCCTCACGCGCTCCTCCACCCTCTCCCACGGTCAGGCGCGGTGTGGGCGTTCTCTTTGAGAGTTCGCCACGAGTCCACGTCTATCTCATGACTGGGAGGGAGGCAGGGGGAGTTCTCTCTAAACGCGTTAAAGACGGTGTTGCGCCTCATAACGGCGCTCGCCGGGATAGAGCACTAGTTCTGCAGCCGGAAAGGCCGCTCACGCCAATTAATACTGCGACTCTCGCTCTCTTTCTCCGGATAAACCAGTGCCACTGCTGTGGCATGCGGGAACGGGGAAAGAGGTCAAAGTTTAAGCGGCAAAGGTGCGGCCGAGTAAGGGCGGAACACGAGCGTATATGCATTAAAACTGTGTGTGTATATGACTCTGCGAGAGATGTTCTGCTGGAACACTTTTCCTATTGGCTATTTACCACTCAATGAGAAGGAACGGAGTCAGGGGTGGGAGTGCCGGCGCCATGGCCGCTGGTACCCCCGCGATAAGCCCCTCAAACCTTCCTGCCTGGTAATGTCGGTGGTGAAGAAAGTCGGTGGCAGAGCGTCTTCCGCTTCGTG
>NW_024714475.1:0-19061 GCF_018991925.1 Homarus americanus
ACACTGGAGTTCCTGACCTATAGTGCCAGAGTGAAACACTGGTGGTCCTGACCTATAATGCCAGGGTATACACTGGAGGTCGTTGCCTATAATGCCAGAGTGGAACACTGGACGTCGTTACCTATAATGCCAGGGTGAAACACGGGAGGTCCTCACCTATAGTCCCAGGGTGAAACAAGGGAGGTCCTGACCTATAGTGCCAGGGTGAAACACTGGAGGTCCTCACCTATAGTGCCTGGGTGAAACACTGAAGGTCCTGACCTATAGTGCCAGGGTGAAAAACTGAATGTCCAAACCTATAGTGCCAGAGTAAAAACTGGAGGTCCTTACCTATAGTGCCAGGGTGAAACACGGGAGGTTCTGACCTATAGTGCCAGGGTGAAACACGGGAGGTTCTGACCTATAGTGCCAGGGTGAAACACTGGAGATCCTGACCTATAGTGCCAGAGTGAAACACTGGAGGTCCTGACCTCTAGTACCAGGGTGAAACACTGGAGGTCCTGACCTATAGTTCCAGGGTGAAACACGGGATGTCCTGACCTATAGTGCCAGAATGACACACTGGAGTTCCTGACCTTTAGTGCCAGAGTGAAACACTGGAGGTCCTGACCTATAGTGCCAGGGTAAAACACTAAAGGTCCTGACCTATTGTGCCAGAGTGAAACACTGGAGGTCCTGACCTACAGTGCCTGGGTGAAACACGGGAGGTCCTGACCTATAGTGCCAGGGTGAAATACTGAAAGGCCTGACTTATAGTTCCAGAGTGAAACACTGGAGGTCGTGACCTATAGTGCCAGGATAAAACACTGGAGGTCCTGACCTATAGTGCCAGGGAGAAACACTGGAGGTTGTGACCTATAGTGCCAGGGTAAAACACGGGATGTCCTCACCTATAGTCCCAGGGGGAAACAAGGGAGGTCCTGACCTATAGTGCCAGGGTGAAAAACTGGAAGTCGTGACCTATAGTGCCAGGGTGAAACACTGGAGATCCTGACCTATAGATCCAGAGTGAAACATTGGAGGTCTTGATCTATAGTGCCACGGTGAAACAGTGGAGGTCCTGACCTATAGTGCCAGGGTGGCAATGCTAGAGGTCTGACTTATAGTGCTTGAGGTTGAAACACTGGAGGTCGTTACCTATAATGCCTGGGTGAAACAGTGAGGTCCTGACTTATAGTGCCAGAGTGAAACACTGTTGGTCGTGACCTATAGTGCCAGGGTGAAACACGGGAGGTCCTGACCTATAGTGCCAGGGTGACACACTGTATCTCCTGACCTATAGTGCAGGGGTGAAATACTGGAGGTTGTGACCTATAGTGCCTGGTTGAAACACTGAAGGTCCTGACCTATAGTGCCAGGGTGAAAAACTGAAGGTCCTGACCTATAGTGCCAGAGTGAAACACTGGAGGTCCTGATCTATAGTGCCAGGGTGAAACACTGTTGGTCGTGACCTATAGTGCCAGGGTGAAACACTAGAGGTCATAACCTATAGTGCCAGGATGAAACACTGGATTTCCTGACTTATAGTGCCAGAGTGAAAAACTGGAGGTCCTGACCTATAGTGCCTGGGTGAAACTCCGGAGGTCCTGACGTATAGTGCCAGGGTGAAAAACTGAAGGTCCTGACCTATAGTGCCAGAGTGAAACACTGTAGGTCATGACCTATAGTGCCAGGGTGAAACACGGGAGGTCCTGACCTATAGTGCCAGGGTGACACACTGTATCTCCTGACCTATAGTGCAGGGGTGAAATACTGGAGGTTGTGACCTATAGTGCCTGGTTGAAACACTGAAGGTCCTGACCTATAGTGCCAGGGTGAAAAACTGAAGGTCCTGACCTATAGTGCCAGAGTGAAACACTGGAGGGTCCTGATCTATAGTGCCAGGGTGAAACACTGTTGGTCGTGACCTATAGTGCCAGGGTGAAACACTAGAGGTCCTGACCTATAGATCCAGAGTGAAACATTGTAGGTCCTGATTTATAGTGCCAGGGTGAAATATGGGAGGACCAGACCTATAGTGCCAGGGTGAAAAACTGAAAGTCCTGACCTATAGTGCCAGAGTGAAACACTGGAGATCCTGACCTATAGTGCCAGGGTGAAATACTGGAGGTTGTGACATATAGTGCCAGGGTAAAACACGGGAGGTCCTCACTTATAGTCCCAGGGTGAAACAAGGGAGGTCTTGACCTATAGTGCCAGGGTGACACTCAAGGTCGTGACCTATAGTGCCAGGGTGAAACACTGGAGGTCCTCACCTATCGTTCCAGAGTAAAACATTGGAGGTCCTGACCTATAGTGCCAGGGTGAAACACTGGAGGTCCTGACTTATAGTGCCAGGGTGAAACACTGGAGGTCCTGACCTATGGTGCCGGTGTGAAGCATTGGAGGTCCTGACCTATACGTGCCAGGGCGAAACACTGGTGGTCGTGACCTATAGTGCCAGGGTAAAACACGGGAGGTCCTGACCTATAGTGCCAGGGTGAAACACCGGAGGTCCTGTCCTATTGTACCAGGGTGAAACACTGGAGGTCCTGACCTCTAGTACCAGGGTGAAACACTGGAGATCCTGACCTATAGTGCCAGAGTGAAACACCGGAGGTCCTGACATATAGTGCCAGAGTGAAACACGGGAGGTCCTGACCTATAGTGCCAGGGTGAAACACTGAAGGTCGTTATCTATAGTGCCAGAGTGGAACACTGGAGGTCGTGACCTATAATGCCTGGGTGACAAAGGGAGGTCCTGACTTATAGTGCCAGAGTGAAACACTGTTGGTCGTGACCTATAGTGCCAGGGTGAAACACAGGAGGTCTGACCTATAGTGCCAGGAGTATTGACACACACTGCCCAAGTCCTGACATATAGTGCAGAGTGAAAAACACTGGAGGTCTGACCTATAGTGCCTGGTTGAAACACTGAAGGTCCTGACCTATAGTGCCAGGGTGAAAACTGAAAGGTCTGACCTGAGTGCCAAGTGAAGTACTGGGTCTGACCTGTAGTTCCAGGGGTGAAACGGGAGATCCTCACCTATAGTCCCAGGGTGAAACAAGGGAGGTCCTGACCTATAGTGCTAGGGTGAAACGCTGGAGGTCGTGACCTATAGGGCCAGGGTGAAACACTGGAGGTCCTGACCTATAGATCCAGAGTGAAACATTGGAGGTCCTGATCTATAGTGCCAGGGTGAAACAGGGGAGGTCCAGACCTATAGTGCCAGGGTGAAAACTGAAGGTCCTGACCTATAGTGCCAGAGTGAAACATTGGAAATCCTGACCTATAGTGACAGGGTGAAACATTGGAGGTCCTGACCTATAGTGACAGGGTGACACACTGTAGGTCCTGACCTATAGTGCCAGGGTGAAACACTGGAGGTCCTGACCTATAGTGCCAGGGTGAAACACTGGAGGTTGTGACCCAAAGTGCCATGGCAAAACACGGGAGGTACTCACTTATAGCCCCAAGGTGAAACAAGGGAGGTCTTGACCTTTAGTGCCAGGGTGAAACACTGAAGGTCGTGACCTATAGTGCCAGGGTGAAACACTGGAGGTCCTCACCTATAGTTCCAGAGTGAAACATTGGAGGTCCTGACCTATAGTGCCAGGGTGAAACACGGGAGGTCCTGACCTATAGTGCCAGGGTGACACACTGAAGGTCCTGACTTATAGTGCCAGAGTGAAACACTGGAGGTCCTGTCCTATAGTGCCTGGGTGAAACACTGAAGGTCCTAACCTATAGTGCCAGGGTGAAACATTGAGGGTCCTGACCTATAGTGCCAGAGTGGAACACTGGAGGTCCTGACCTATAGTGCCAGGGTGAAACACGGGAGGTCCTGACCTATAGTGCCAGGGTGACACACTGTAGGTCCTGACTTATAGTGCCAGAGTGAAACATTGTTGTTCGTGACCTATAGTGCCAGGGTGAAACACGGGAGGTCCAGAACTATAGTGCAAGAGTGAAACACTGGAGATCCTGACCTATAGTGACAGGGTGAAAAACGGGAGGTCCTGACCTATAGTGCCAGGGTGACACACTGTAGGTCCTGACTTATAGTGCCAGGGTGAAACACTGGAGGTCCTGACCTATAGTGCCAGTGTGAAACACCGGAGGTAATGACATATAGTGCCAGAGTGAAACACGTGAGGTCCTGACCTATAGTCTCAGAGTGAAACACGGGAGGTCCTGACCTCTAGTATCAGGGTGAAACACTGGAGGTCTTGACATATAGTGCTAGGGTGAAACACGCTAGGTCAAGACCTATAGTGCCAGGGTGAAACACTGGAGGTCCTCACCTATAGTTCCAGAGTGAAACATGGGAGGTCCTGACCTATAGTGCCAGGCTGAAACACTGGAGGTCCTGACTTTTAGTGCCAGGGTGAAACACTGGAGGTCCTGACCTATGGTGCCGGTGTGACGCATTGGAGGTCCTGACCTATAGTGCCAGGGCGAAACACTGGTGGTCTTGACAAATAGTGCCACGGTAAAACACGGGAGGTCCTGACCTATAGTGCCAGGGTGAAACACGGGAGGTCCTGACCTATAGTGACCTATAGTGCCAGGGTGAACCACTGGAGGTCGTGACCTACAGTGCCAGGGTGAAACACTGGAGGTCCTGCCTATAGTTACAGAGTCAAACTTTGGAGGTCCTGACCTATAGTGCCAGGGTGAAACACTGGAGGTCCTAACCTATAGTGCCAGGTTAAACACTGAAGGTCCTGACTTGTGGTGCCGATGTGAAACACTGTAGGTCCAGACCTATAGTGTCAGGATGAAACACTGGAGGTCCTGACCTCTAGTGCCAGGGTTGAAACACTGGAGGTCCTGACTTCTAGTGCCAGAGTGAAACTTGGGAGGTCCTGACCTCTAGTGCCAGGGTGAAACACTGGATTTCCTGACCTATAGAGCCATGGTGAAACACTGGAGGTTGTGACCTATAGTGCCAGGGTGAAACACTGGAGGTCCTAAACTCTAGTGCCAGAGTGAAACATGGGAGGTCCTGACCTATGGTGCCAGTGTGAAACACTGGAGGTCCTGACCTATAGTGCCAGGGTGAAACACTGGAGGTCCTGACCTATATTACCAGGGTGAAACACTGGAGGTCCTGACCTATAGTGCCAGGGTGAAACACTGAGGTCCTGACTTAGTACCTGTGGGTGAAACACTGAGGTCCTGGACCATGGTGCTGCAAAATGAAACAATGGAGATGTCCTGACTCAGAAAAGCATAGGGTGAACACGGGAGGTCGTGACCTATAGTGTCAGAGTGGAACACTGGACGTCGTGACCTATAATGCCAGGGTGAAACGCGAGAGGTCCTGACCTATAGTGCCAGGATGAAACACTGGAGTTCCTCACCTATAGTGCCAGAGTGAAACACTGGAGGTCCTGACCTATAGTGCCAGGATGAAACACTTGAGTTCCTCACCTATATTGTCAGGGTAAAACATGGGAGGTCCTGACCTATAGTCCCAGGGTGAAACAAGGGAGGTCCTGACCTATAGTGCCAGGGTGAAACACTTGAGGCCCTGACCTATAGTGCCAGGGTGAAACACTGGAGGTCCTGACCTATAGTTCCAGAGTGAAACATTGGAGGTCCTGACCTATAGTGCCAGGGTGAAACACTGGAGGTCCTGACCTATAGTGCCAGGGTGAAACACTGGTGTTCCTGACCTATGGTGCCGGTGTGAAACATTGGAGGTCCTGATCTATAGTGCCAGGGTGAAACATTGGAGGTTGTGACCTATAGTGCCAGGGTGAAACACTGGAGGTCCTAAACTCTAGTGCCAGAGTGAAACACGGGAGGTCCTGACCTATGGTGCCAGTGTGAAACACTGGAGGTCCTGACCTGTAGTGCCAGGGTGAAACACCGGAGGTCCTGTCCTATAATGCCAGTGTGAAACACTGGAGGTCCTGACCTATAGTACCAGGGTGAAATACAGTAGGTCCTGACCTCTAGTACCAGGGTGAAACCATGGAGGTCCTGTCCTATAGTGCCAGAGTGAAACACCGGAGGTCCTGACCTCTAGTACCAGGGTGAAACACTGGAGGTCCTGACCTTTAGTGCCAGGGTAAAACACGGGAGGTCGTGACCTATAGTGCCAGAGAGTAACACTGGACGTCGTGACCTATAATGCCAGGGTGAAACGCGAGAGGTCCTGATGTATAGTGCCAGGATGAAACACTGGAGTTCCTCACCTATTGTGCCAGAGTGAAACACTGGAGGTCCTGACCTATAGTGCCAGGATGAAACACTGGAGTTCCTCACCTATATTGCCAGGGTAAAACACGGGAGGTCCTGACCTATAGTCCCAGGGTGAAACAAGGGAGGTCCTGACCTATAGTGCCCGGGTGAAACACTGGAGGTCCTAACCTATAGTGCCAGGGTGAAACACGGGAGGTCCTGACCTATAGTTCCAGAGTGAAACATTGGAGGTCCTGACCTATAGTGCCAGGGTGAAACACTGGAGGTCCTGACCTATAGTGCCAGGGTGAAACACTGGAGTTTCTGACCTATAGTGCCAGAGTGAAACACTGGAGGTCCTGACGTATAGTGCCAGGATGAAACACTGGAGTTCCTCACCTATAGTGCCAGGGTGAATCACTGGTGGTCGTGACCTATAGTACCAGGGTAAAACACGGGAGGTCCTGACCTATAGTGCAGGGGCGAAACACTGGAGGTCCTGACCTATGGTGCCAGTGTGAAACACTGGAGGTCCTGACCTGTAGTGCCAGGGTGAAACACCGGAGGTCCTGACCTATATTGCCAGGATGAAACACTTCTGGTCCTGACCTAGAGTACCAGGGTGAAACACTTGAGGTCCTGACCTCTAGTACCAGGGTGAAACACTGGAGGTCCTGACATATGGGGCCAGTGTGAAACACTGGAGGTCCTGACCTGTAGTGCCAGGGTGAAACACTGGAGGTCCTGATCTACAGTACCAGGATGAAACACTGGAGGTCCTGACCTCTAGTGCCAGGCTGAAACACTGGAGGTCCTGACCTATAGTGCCAGAGTGAAACACCCGAGGTCCTGACCTATAGTGCCAGAGTGAAACACGGGAGATCCTGACCTATAGTGCCAGAGTGAAACACGGAAGGTCCTGACCTCTAGCACCAGGGTGAAACACCGGAGGTCCTGACCTATAGTGCCCAGATGAAACACTGCAGGTCCTGACCTATAGTACCAGGGTGAAACACTGGAGGTCCTGACTTCTAGTACTAGGGTGAAACACTGGAGGTCCTGACCTATGGTGCCAGTGTGAAACAATGGAGGTCCTGACCTGTAGTGCCAGGGTGAAACACCGGAGGTCCTGACATATGGTGCCAGAGTGAAACACGGGATGTCCTGACCTATAGTGCCAGAGTGAAACACGGGAGGTCCTGACCTAGAGTGCCAGGGTAAAACACGGGAGGTTGTGACCTATAGTGCCAGAGTGGAACACTGAACGTCGTGACCTATAAAGCCAGGGTGAAACGCGAGAGGTCCTGACCTATAGTGCCAGGATGGAACACTGGAGTTCCTCACCTATATTGCCAGGGTAAAACATGGGAGGTCCTGACCTATAGTCCCAGGGTGAAACACTGGAGGTCCTAAACTCTAGTGCCAGAGTGAAACATGGGAGGTCCTGACCTATGGTGCCAGTGTGAAACACTGGAGGTCCTGACCTGTAGTGCCAGGGTGAAACACCCGAGGTCCTGACCTATAGTGCCAGGATGAAACACTGCAGGTCCTGACCTATATTACCAGGGTGAAACACTGGAGGTCCTGACTTCTAGTACCAGGGTGAAACACTGGAGGTCCTGACCTATGGTGCCAGTGTGGAAACAATGGGTCCTGACCTGTGAGTGCAGGGGTGAAACACGGGAGGTCCTGACCTATAGTGCCAGGGTGAAACACTGGAGTTCCTGACCTATGGTGCCGGTGTGAAACATTGAAGGTCCTGACCTATAGTGCCAGAGTGAAACACTGGTGGTCGTGACCTATAGTGCCAGAGTGGAACACTGGACGTCGTGACCTATAATGCCAGGTTGAAACACTGGAGTTCCTCACCTATATTGCCAGGGTAAAACACGGGAGGTCCTGACCTATAGTCCCAGGGTGAAACAAGGGAGGTCCTTTCCTATAGTGCCTGGGTGAAACACTGGAGGTCCTGTCCTACAGTGTCAAGGTGAAACACTGGAGGTCCTGACCTATAGTTCCAGAGTGAAACATTGGAGGTCCTGACCTATAGTGCCAGGGTGAAACACTGGAGGTCCTGACCTATAGTGCCAGGGTGAAACACTGGAGTTCCTGACCTGTGGTGCCGGTGTGAAACATTGGAGGTCCTGACCTATAGTACCAGGGTGAAACACTGGAGGTTGTGACCTATAGTGCCAGGGTGAAACACTGGAGGTCCTAAACTCTAGTGCCAGAGTGAAACACGGGAGGTCCTGACCTATGGTGCCAGTGTGAAACACTGGAGGTCCTGACCTGCAGTGCCAGCGTGAAACACCGGAGGTCCTGACCATTAGTGCCAGGATGAAACACTGCAGGTCCTGACCTATAGTACCAGGGTGAAACACTGAAGGTCCTGACTTCTAGTACCAGGGTGAAACACTGGAGGTCCTGTCCTATAGTGCCAGTGTGAAACTCTGGAGGTCCTGACCTATAGTACCAGGGTGAAACACAGTAGGTCCTGACCTCTAGTACCAGGGTGAAACACTGGAGGTCCTGTCCTATAGTGCCAGAGTAAAACACCTGAGGTCCTGACATATGGTGCCAGAGTGAAACACGGGAGGTCCTGACCTATAGTGCCAGAGTGAAACACGGGAGGTCCTGACCTGTAGTACCAGGGGAAAAACTGGAGGTCCTGACCTATAGTGCCAGGGTAAAACACGGGAGGTCGTGACCTATAGTGCCAGAGTGGAACACTGGACGTCGTGACCTATAATGCCAGGGTGAAACGCGAGAGGTCCTGACGTATAGTGCCAGGATGAAACACTGGAGTTCCTCACCTATAGTGCCAGAGTGAAACACTGGAGGTCCTGACCTATAGTGCCAGGATGAAACACTGGAGTTCCTCACTTATATTGCCATGGTAAAACACGAGAGGTCCTCACCTATAGTCCCAGGGTGAAACAAGGGAGGTCGTGACCTATAGTGCTAGGGTGAAACACTGTAGGTCCTGACCTATAGTGCCAGGGTGAAGCACTGGAGGTCCTGACCTGTGGTGCCGATGAACACTGACATCCTGACCTCTAGTGCCAGGGTGAAACACTGGAGGACCTGACTTCTCTAGTGCCAGAGTGAAACATGGGGAGGCATTGGACCTCTAAAAGTAGGGTGAAATGACTGGAGGTCCTGACCTATAGTGCAGGGGTGAAATACTGGAGGTTGTGACCAATAGTGCCTGGTTGAAACACTGAAGGTCCTGACCTATAGTGCCAGAGTGAAAAACTGAAGGTCCTGACCTATAGTGCCAGAGTGAAACACTGGAGGTCCTGATCTATAGTGCGAGGGTGAAACATTTTTGGTCGTGACCTATAGTGCCAGGGTGAAACACTAGAGGTCCTGACCTATAGATCCAGAGTGAATCACTGTAGGTACTGACTTATAGTGCCAGAGTGAAACACTGGAGGTCCTGACCTATAGTGCCAGGGTCACACACTGTAGGTCCTGACTTATAGTGCCAGAGTGAAACACTGGAGGTCCTGACCTATAGTGCCTGGTTGAAACACTGAAGGTCCTGACCTATAGTGCCAGAGTGAAACACTGGAGGTCCTGACCTGTAGTTCCAGGGTGAAACACGGGAGGTCCTGACCTATAGTGCCAGGGTGAGACACTGTAGGTCATGACCTATATTGCCAGAGTGAAACACTGTTGGTCGTGACCTATAGCGCCAGGGTGAAACACTGCAGGTCCTGACCTATAGATCCAGAGTGAAACATTGGAGGTCCTGATCTATAGTGCCAGGGTGAAACACGGGAGGTCCAGACCCATAGTGCCAGGGTGAAAACTCAAGGTCCTGACCTATAGTACCAGAGTGAAACATTGGAGATCCTGACCTATAGTGACAGGGTGAAACATTGGAGGTCCTGACCTATAGTGCCAGGGTGACACACTGTAGGTCCTGACCTATAGTGCCAGGGTGAAGCACTGGAGGTCCTGACCTATAGTGCCAGGGTGAAACACTGGAGGTTGTGACCCATAGTGCCATGGCAAAACACGGGAGGTCCTCACTTATAGCCCCAGGGTGAAACAAGGGAGGTCTTAACCTATAGTGCCAGGGTGAAACACTGAAGGTCGTGACCTATAGTGCCAGAGTGAAACACTGGAGGTCCTGTCCTATAGTGCCTGGGTGAAACAACGAAGGTCCTGACCTATAGTGCCAGGGTGAAAAATTGAGGGCCCTGACCTATAGTGCCAGAGTGAAACACTGGAGATCCTGACCTATAGTGACAGAGTGAAACACGGGAGGTCCTGACCTATAGTGCCAGGGTGACACACTGTAGGTCCTGACCTATAGTGCCAGGGTGAAACACTGGAGGTCCTGAACTATCGTGCCAGGGTGAAACACTGGAGGTTGTGACCTATAGTGCCAGGGTGAAACACTGGAGGTCCTGACTTATAGTGCCAGGGTGAAACACTGGAGGTCCTGACCTATAGTGCCAGTGTGAAACACGGGAGGTCCTGACCTATAGTCTCAGAGTGAAACACGGGAGATCCTGACCTCTAGTATCAGGGTGAAACACTGTTGGTCGTGACCTATAGTGCCAGGGCGAAACACTGGAAGTCCTGACCTATAGTGCCAGGGTGAAACACGGGAGGTCATAACCTATAGTGCCAGGATGAAACACTGGATTTCCTGACTTATAGTGCCAGAGTGAAACACTGGAGGTCCTGACCAATAGTGCCTGGGTGAAACTCTGAAGGTCCTGACGTATAGTGCCAGGGTGAAAAACTGAAGTTCCTGACCTATAGTGCCAGAGTGAAACACTGGAGGTCCTGACCTATAGTACCAGGGTGAAACACGGGAGGTCCTGACCTACAGTGCCAGGGTGACACACTGTAGCTCCTGACCTATAGTGCAGGGGTGAAATACTGGAGGTTGTGACCTATAGTGCCTGGTTGAAACACTGAAGGTCCTGACCTATAGTGCCAGGGTGAAAAACTGAAGGTCCGGACCTATAGTGCCAGAGTGAAACACTGGAGGTCCTGATCTATAGTGCCAGGGTGAAACACTTTTGGCCGTGACCTATAGTGCCAGGGTGAAACACTAGAGGTCCTGACCTATAGATCCAGAGTGAAACAATGGAGGTCCTAATTTATATTGCCAGGGTGAAACACGGGAGGTCATAACCTATAGTGCCAGGGTGAAAAACTAAAGGTCCTGACCTATAGTGCCAGAGTGAAACACTGGAGATCCTGACCTATAGTGCCAGGGTGAAATACTGGAGGTTGAGACATATAGTGCCAGGGTAAAACACGGGAGGTCCTCACTTATAGTCCCAGGGAGAAACAAGGGAGGTCTTGACCTATAGTGCCAGGGTGAAACACTGAAGGTCGTGACCTATAGTGCCAGAGTGAAACACTGGAGGTCCTGTCCTATAGTGCCTGGGTGAAACAACGAAGGTCCTGACCTATAATGCCCGGGTGAAAAATTTAGGGTCCTGACCTATAGTGCCAGAGTGGAACACTGGAGGTCCTGACCTATAGTGCCAGGGTGAAACACGGGAGGTCCTGACCTATAGTGCCAGGGTGACACACTGTAGGTCCTGACTTATAGTGCCAGAGTGAAACACAGTTGGTCGTGACCTATAGTGCCAGGGTGAAACACGGGAGGTCCAGAACTATAGTGCCATTGTGAGAAACTGAAGGTCCTGACCTATAGTGCAAGTTTGAAACACTGGAGATCCTGACCTATAGTGACAGGGTGAAACACTGGAGATCCTGACCTATAGTGACAGGGTGCCTGTAGAGTCCCTAACCTATAGTGCAAGGTGGCTACTGGAGGTCTGATGACCTATAGTACCAGAGTGGAACACTGGAGGTCGTGACCTTTAGTGCCAGGGTGAAACACTGTAGGTCCTGACTTATAGTGCCAGGGTGAAACACTGGAGGTCCTGACCTATAGTGCCAGTGTGAAACACCGGAGGTCCTGACATATAGTGCCAGAGTGAAGCACGGGAGGTCCTGACCTATAGTCTCAGAGTAAAACACGGGAGGTCCTGACCTCTAGTATCAGGGTGAAAAAATGGAGGTCCTGACATATAGTGCTAGGGTGAAACACGCTAGGTCATGACCTATAGTGCCAGGGTGAAACACTGGAGGTCCTGACCTATAGTTCCAGAGTGAAACCTGGGAGGTCCTGACCTATAGTGTCAGGCTGAAACACTGGAGGTCCTGACTTTTAGTGCCAGGGTGAAACACTGGAGGTCTTGACCTATGGTGCCGGAGTGAAGCATTGGAGGTCCTGACTTATAGTGCCAGGGCGAAACACTGGTGGTCGTGACCAATAGTGCCACGGTATAACACGGGAGGTCCTGACTTATAGTGCCAGGGTGAAACACGGGAGGTCGTGACCTACAGTGCCAGGGGTGGCTGCCTGGAGGTCCTAACCTATAGTGCCAGGTTAAACACTGAGTCTGACCTGTGGTCACGTTGTGAAACACTGGAGGTCCAGACCTATAGTGCCAGGATGAAACACTGGAGTTCCTGACCTCTAGTGCCAGGGTTGAAACACTGGGAGGTCCTGACTTCTAGTGCAGAGTGGGGCTATGGGAGGTCCTGACCTAGAGTGCCAGGGTGAAACACCGGAGGTCCTGTCCTATTGTACCAGGGTGAAACACTGGAGGTCCTGACCTCTAGTACTAGGGTGAAACACTGGAGGTCCTGACCTATAGTGCCAGAGTGAAACACCGGTGGTCCTGAAATATAGTGCCAGAGTGAAACACGGGAGGTCCTGACCTATAGTCTCAGAGTGAAACACGGGAGGTCCTGACCTCTAGTATCAGGGGGAAACACTGGAGGTCCTGACATAGAGTGCTAGGGTGAAACACGCTAGGTCATGACCTATAGTGCCAGGGTGAAACACTGGAGGTCCTCACCTATAGTTCCAGAGTGAAACATGGGAGGTCCTGACCTATAGAGCCAGGCTGAAACACTGGAGGTCCTGACTTTTAGTGCCGGGTGAAACACTGGAGGTCCTGATCTATGGTGCCGGTGTGAAGCATTGTAGGTCCTGACCTATAGTGCCAGGGCGAAATACTGGTGGTCGTGACCAATAGTGCCATGGTAAAACACGGGAGGTCCTGACCTATAGTGCCAGGGTGAAACACGGGAGGTCCTGACCTATAGTGACCTATAGTGCCAGGGTGAACCACTGGAGGTCGTGACCTACAGTGCCAGGGTGAAACACTGGAGGTCCTGCCTATAGTTACAGAGTCAATCTTTGGAGGACCTGACTTCTAGTGCCAGAGTGAAACATGGGAGGTCCTGACCTCTAGTGCCAGGGTGAAACACTGGAGGTCCTGACCTTTAGTGCCAGGGTGAAACACTGGAGGTTGTGACCTATAGTGCCAGGATGAGGAAATACTGGAGGTCCTGACCTCTAGTGCAGGGGTTGAAACACTGGAGGTCTGACTTCGATGCCAGAGTGAAACATGGGAGGTCCTGACCTCTAGTGCCAGTGAAACACTGGAGGTCTGATCCTATAGTGCCAGGGTGTTGAAACCTGGAGGTTGTGACCTATGGTGCCAGGGGTGAAACACTGGAGGTCCTAAACTCCTAGTGCCAAGAGTGCAACATGGAAGTCCTGACCTATGGTGCCAGTGTGGCTACTGGAGGTCCCTGACCTGTGGTACCAGGAGTGAAACACAGGGTCCTGACCTATAGTGCCAGGATGAAACACTACTGAGTCCTGCCCTATAGTACCAGAATTGAAACACTGGAGGTCCTGACTTCTAGTACCAGGGTGAAACACTGGAGGTCCTTCTGTATGCCAGTGTGAACCAATGGGCTCCTGACCTGTAGTGCCAGGGTGGCTGCCGGAGGTCTGTATATTGTGCCAGAGAGTGAAACAATGGAGGTCCTGACCTGTAGTGCCAGGGTGAAACATCGGAGGTCCTGACATATGGTGCCAGAGTGAAACACGGGAGGTCCTGACCTATAGTGCCAGGGTAAAACACGGGAGGTCGTGACCTATAGTGACAGAGTGGAACACTGGACGTCGTGACCTACAGCCTGAGTTTGAAACACTGGGTTCTCACCCCTACTGTGCCAGGGGTGAAACTGGAGTCCTCTCCCTATAGTCCCAGGGTGAAACAAGGGAGGTCCTGACCTATACTGCCAGGGTGAAACACTGGATGTCCTGACCTATAGTGCCAGGGTGAAACACTGGAGGTTGTGACCTATAGTGCCAGGGTGAAACACTGGAGGTCCTGACCTGTAGTGCCAGGGTGAAACACCGGAGGCCCTGACCTCTAGTGCCAGGGTTGAAACACTGTAGGTCCTGACCTATAGTGCCGGGTGAAACACTGGATGTCCTGACCTATAGTGCCAGGGTGAAACACTGGAGGTCCTGACGTATAGTGCAGGGGTGAAACACTGGAGGTCCTCACCTATGGTGCCAGGGTGAAACACTTGATGTCCTGACCTATAGTGCCAGGGTGAAACAGTGGAGGTCCTGACGTATAGTGCAGGGGTGAAACACTGGAGGTCCTCACCTAAGGTGCTAGGGTGAAACACCGGAGGTCCTGACCTCTAGTGCCATGGTTGAAACACTGTAGGTCCTGACCTATAGTGCCAGGGTGAAACACTGGATGTCCTGACCTATAGTGCCAGGGTGAAACACTGGAGGTCCTGACGTATAGTGCAGGGGTGAAACACTGGAGGTCCTCACCTATGGTGCCAGGGTGAAACACTGGATGTCCTGACCTATAGTGCCAGGGTGAAACAGTGGAGGTCCTGACGTATAGTGCAGGGGTGAAACACTGGAGGTCCTCACCTAAGGTGCTAGGGTGAAACACCGGAGGTCCTGACCTCTAGTGCCATGGTTGAAACACTGTAGGTCCTGACCTATAGTGCCAGGGTGAAACACTGGATGTCCTGACCTATAGTGCCAGGGTGAAACACTGGAGGTCCTGACGTATAGTGCAGGGGTGAAACACTGGAGGTCCTGACCTGCAAACAGGGGTACACTCTGGATGTTCCTGACCTATAGTGCTAGGGGTAAACACTGAGGTCCCATGGATGTATAGTAGGGTGAAAACACTGAGGTCCCCACCATGGTGCCAGGAACACTGAAGGTCCTGACCTATAGTGCCAGGGTAATAACTGAAGGTCCTGACCTATACTGCCAGAGTAAAACACTGGAGGTCCGGACCTATAGTACCAGGGTGAAAAATGGTAGGTCCTGACCTAGAGTGCCAGGGTGAAAAACTGAAGGTCCTGATCTATAGTGCCAGAGTGAAACACTGGAGGTCCTGACTTATAGTCCCAGGGTGAAACAAGGGAGGTCCTGACCTATAGTGCCAGGGTGAAACACTGGAGGTCCTGACCTATATCGCCAGGTTGAAACACTGGAGATCCTGACCTATGGTGCCAGTGTGAAACATTGGAGATTTTGACCTATAGTGCCAGTGTGAAACACTGGTGGTCGTGACCTAATGTGCCAGGGTAAAACTCGGGAGGTAATGACCTATACTGCCAGGGTGGAACACTGGAAGTCCTGACCTATAATGCCTGGGTGAAAAAGGGTGGTCCTGACTTATAGCGCCAGAGTGAAACACTGTTGGTCGTGACCTATAGTGCCAGGGTGAAACACGGGAGGTCCAGATCTATAGTGCCAGGGTAAAATACTGAAGGTCCTGACCTATAGTGCCAGAGTGAAACACTGGAGATCCTGACCTATAGTGACAGGGTTGAAACACGGGAGGTCCTGACCTATAGTGCCAAGGTGACAAGCTGTAGGTCCTGACCTATAGTGCCATGGTGAAACACTGGAGGTTGTGACCTCTAGTGCCAGGGTGAAACACTGGAGGTTGTGACCTATGGTGCCAGGGTGAAACACTGGACGTCCTGACTTATAGTGCCAGGGTGAAACACTGGAGGTCCTGACCTATGGTGCCGGTGTGAAGCATTGGAGATCCTGACCTATACGTGCCAGGGCGAATCACTGGTGGTCGTGAACTATAGTGCCTGGGTAAAACATGGGAGGTCCTGACCTAGAGTGCCAGGGTGAAACACCGGAGGTCCTGTCCTATTGTACCAGGGTGAAACACTGGAGGTCCTGACCTCTAGTACTAGGGTGAAACACTGGAGGTCCTGACCTATAGTGCCAGAGTGAAACACCGGTGGTCCTGAAATATAGTGCCAGAGTGAAACACGGGAGGTCCTGACCTATAGTCTCAGAGTGAAACACGGGAGGTCCTGACCTCTAGTATCAGGGTGAAACACTGCAGGTCCTGGATGAGTGAGTGCCAGTGAAACACTAGTCAGAACCCAGTGCCAGGGTGAAACACTGATGTCCTGGACCTAAAAGTTTTGGTTAAACACTGGAGGTCCTGACCCAGAAGTGCCAAGGATGTCACTGGAGTTCTCACCATGGCTGCCAGGGTAAAATGATGGAGTCTTGACCTATAGTCCCAGGGTGTCATGAGCCCTGCATAGTGCGCGGGTGAAACATCAAGGTCCCACCTATAGTGCCGTGGGTGAACACTGAGTCCGGGACCCATAGTTCAGGGTGAAACATTAGTCTCTGGACCTAAAAGCAAGGAAACACTGGAGGTCCTAAACTATAGTGCCAGGGTGAAACACTGGAGTTCCTGACCTATGGTGCCGGTGTGAAACATTGAAGGTCCTGACCTATAGTGCCAGGGTGAAACACTGGTGGTCGTGACCTATAGTGCCAGAGTGGAAGACTGGACGTCGTGACCTATAATGCCAGGGTGAAACACTGGAATTCCTCACCTATATTGCCAGGGTAAAACACGGGAGGGCCTCACCTGTAGTCCCAGGGTGAAACAAGGGAGGTCGTGACGTATAGTGCTAGGGTGAAACACTGTAGGTCCTGACCTATAGTGCCAGGGTGAAGCACTGGAGGTCCTGACCTATAGTTCCAGAGTGAAACATTGGAGGTCCTGACCTATAGTGCCAGGGTGAAACACTGGAGGTCCTGACCTATAGTGCCAGGGTGAAACACTGGAGTTCCTGACCTATGGTGCCAGTGTGAAACATTGGAGGCCCTGACCTATAGTGCCAGGGTGAAACACTGGTGGTCGTGACCTATAATGCCAGGGTAAAACACGGGAGGTCCTGACCTATAGTGCAGGGGAGAAACACTGGAGGTCCAGACCTATGGTGCCAGTGTGAAACACTGGAGGTCCTGACCTGTAGTGCCAGGGTGAAACACCGGAGGTCCTGACCTTTAGTGCCAGGGTTGAAACACTGGAGGTCCTGACTTCTAGTGCCAGAGTGAAACATGGGAGGTCCTGACCTGTAGTACCAGGGTGAAGCACTGGAGGTCCTGACCTCTAGTGCCAGGATGAAACACTGGAGGTTGTCACCTATAGAGCCAGGGTGAAACACTGGAGGTCCTAAACTCTAGTGCCAGAGTGAAACATGGGAGGTCTTGAACTATTGTGCCAGTGTGAAACGCTGGAGGTCCTAACCTGTAGTGCCAGGGTGAAGCACCGGAGGTCCTGACCTATAGTGCCAGGATGAAACACTGCAGATCCTGACCTATAGTACCAGGGTGAAACACTGGAGGTCCTGACTCTCTAGTACCAGGGTGAAACACTAGAGGTCCTGACCTATGGTGCAGTGTGAAACAATGGAGGTCCTGACCTGTAGTGCCAGGGTGAAACATCGGAGGTCCTGACATATGGTGCCAGAGTGTAACACGGGAGGTCCTGACCTATAGTGCCAGGGTAAAACACGGGAGGTCGTGACCTATAGTGACAGAGTGGAACACTGGACGTCGTGACCTATAATGCCAGGGTGAAACGCGAGAGGTCCTGACGTATAGTGCCAGGATGAAACACTGGAGTTCCTCACCTATAGTGCCAGAGTGAAACACTGGAGGTCCTGACCTATAGTGCCAGGATGAAACACTGGAGTTCCTCACATATATTGCCAGGGTAAAACATGGGAGGTCCTGACCTATAGTCCCAGGGTGAAACAAGGGAGGTCCTGACCTATAGTGCCAGGGTGAAACACTGGAGGTCCTGACCTATAGTGCCAGGGTGAAACACTGGAGTTCCTGACCTGTGGTGCCGATGTGAAACACTGGAGGTCCTGACCTCTAGTGCCAGGGTGAAACACTGGAGGACCTGACTTCTAGTGCCAGAGTGAAACATGGGAGGTACTGACCTCTAGTGCCAGGGTGAAACACTGGAGGTCCTGACCTTTAGTGCCAGGGTGAAACACTGGAGGTTGTGACCTATAGTGCCAGGGTGAAACACTGGAGGTCCTAAACTCTAGTGCCAGAGTGAAACACGGGAGGTCCTGACCTATGGTGCCAGTGTGAAACACTGGAGGTCCTGACCTGTAGTGCCAGCGTGAAACACCGGAGGTCCTGACCAATAGTGCCAGGATGAAACACTGCAGGTCCTGACCTATAGTACCAGGGTGAAACACTGAAGGTCCTGACTTCTAGTACCAGGGTGTAACACTGGAGGTCCTGACCTATGGTGCCAGTGTGAAACAATGGAGGTCCTGTCCTATAGTGCCAGTGTGAAACACTGGAGGTCCTGACCTATAGTACCAGGGTGAAACACAGTAGGTCCTGACCTCTAGTACCAGGGTGAAACACTGGAGGTCCTGTCCTATAGTGCCAGAGTGAAACACCGGAGGTCCTGACATATGGTGCCAGAGTGAAACACGGGAGGTCCTGACCTATAGTGCCAGAGTGAAACACGGGAGGTCCTGACCTGTAGTACCAGGGTGAAAAAGTGGAGGTCCTGACCTATAGTGCCAGGGTAAAACACGGGAGGTCGTGACCTATAGTGCCAGAGTGGAACACTGGACGTCGTGACCTATAATGCCAGGGTGAAACGCGAGAGGTCCTGACGTATAGTGCCAGGATGAAACA
>NW_024714476.1:0-1521 GCF_018991925.1 Homarus americanus
GACAACTTTTAACAATACAGAGGAGGGTGAGACCAGGTCACAATGGTCAGGTATTAGGTAATGACCCTGCCTATAATCTTTAAATAGCACACCACAGTTGGTAGTCAGGTCAGAGGTAGGTGACCCAACCTTCTCACCTGGTTACAAATCTTCTTAATTACAAAATTGTCCAGTTTGTACATACCATTATCAAATTCATATTTGAATGCTTCGGAATGTTTAATGAGACGTGCTTTGAGAATTTGCAGTCCGGATTCATTGATGGGAATATAAATATATCTATAATATTGGCTCAAACCTTAAATACCTAGATCTTTCATAGACAAATGCCTAAACATTACTGAAACTTTTTATAGAACTGATCCCAAGCCACCACATGACCATAAGAATATCTTAATATTACCATTTCACAAAATTTCTCACATTCCTTCACAACTAAAAACCTGGAACGTCAATGTGGCATTTAAAAACTCATGCACTGTTAAACAAATGTTAATCAAGAACTCCCCCAACAACACAATTGGTTGCATTTATAAAGTTCCTTGCAAGAATGTAATATGTTTTACTTAGGCCAGACAGGTAAAGATCTTGTAACTAGAATTAAACAACACACAAATGCAGGTGTTAGGACAGGCCAGAATCCAATGCTCTGTTCATTTGAGGGATAACAAGCATTGCATTGACTGGGATAATGCCTCCTCAATATTACCTTGTAACTCAATTGATAGTAGGAACATCATAGAATCTAGTCTCATTAAACATACCGAAGCAATCAACATGAATTTGAGTAATGGCATGTACAAACTGGACAATTTTGTAATTAATAAGATTTTAACCAGGTGAGAAGGGCAGGTCACCTTACCATCTGACCTGACCAACCGTTGTGTGCTATTTAAAGATTAGTAGGGTCATTACCAAATACCTGACCATTATGGACCTGGTCTCACTCTCCTCTGTATATATACACTTGTTTGTACTTCTCTTTAGCCTGTACTCACCCCTGAAGATGTGAATTACATGGAAGCGGGAACTAAGTGTTTCTTCTTTCCTTGTGGTTATCAGCATATACCTAGATCACGCGCAACTACAGTGATTTACTTGCATATATATATATATATATATATATATATATATATATATTTCATTAGCCCAATAAAGCAGCGGACTTCTACATACAATCAGCACCTCAACCCGCCAGGATTCGAACCCCAGGCCCACAAGCCTATGACTGTGACCGGTGCCATAAGCTCGTTGAACAGGCTTTGTGTGAAATATAACAAAGTCTAGGACTGCTTAGTATCCTGGTGGTCAGCAGTTAGCGTTCACAGTCTGATCGCGGAAGCGTGGCTGGGTCGAATTGAGTGTTGATATATATATATATATATGGCTTTTATTAATACATAAGTTGGTATTTCAACTACATGTCTATTAGTTCCTAACTTTAAAATCTAACACCCATATTTTCCAAGGTTCACTTAAACTTCTAAGAAATCACTCTCATGTTTAAAATTTATTGTGCAT
>NW_024714477.1:0-16490 GCF_018991925.1 Homarus americanus
TGGAATTATGTTTTGTATATCCCACTGATCAAGTCATTATTCCTAAAAGGTTCTTCCGCACACATATCAGTAGTTTCTTCAGGAGGGACATTTGTAAACAATGAAACAATGATTTCACGTCAAATGACGCCATAACGCATTTTGAATTATTCACTTGATCATATTGATTTTTTCGATATATATATATATATATATATATATATATATATATATATATATATAAAAAATATATATATATATATATATATATATATATATATATATATATATATATATATATATATATATATATATATATATATATATATATATATATATATATATATATGTAACCGGTCGGAATTTACTGGACCTTTAATTTCTCACTTGACTTGGGGATTTAATAAAGATTATTAGATGGTAATTGTAGTGGAAGCGCCCCTTAGTGAGAAATCCCGAACCAGCACTGGAGCACTGAAATTTACTAAACAAAATGAATTGTCCGTGACCCGTGGAAGGATAGCGTCTGTGACTGGGATGAATGAGACACACTGTAAAATTTACACTTATATTCCCTCCAACACTACAAACACAATCAAATAGTGGTACACCAATATGAGCACTTCTTAACCTGAACTTAAAATACTACTCTGGGGAATAAAAGTTATACACGATGTTGAAATTATTAGAAACTCAGGCAATGCCTCAGTAGAGGATAATAAGTTTAAAGTATTAAGAAATGTTGCTTGCACACATGAACCAGGCCTTAAGGGCTTTCAACAAAATATCAATCACTGAGAAAATGATATAAAAATCAGAACTTATTAAGTCCACCCTGAATAGGCCTTCAGGGCACTCAACAAAATTATATTACCCCAACAGATACACACCTCCTAACCTAACTTAAACACTACTCTGGGGAACAAAGGTTATACCTGAGATTGAGATTATAAAGAAATATTAAATGCACACAGCATACATTAGTAACTGAAAAAATAGTATTAACTACACACAAAAATATTGTCACTATTATTAAGAAGTTACTGAGTCCACCAATACCCGTGAACCATGCTTCCTAACCTAACACACACACAGATTCCACCTGCACTCCGTAGTCGTTTAAGGCACAACCAACAGGCACCCGTAGTTTAAGGCCCAAATCAGCCTTTCTCCACCTTGGAAAGTGTACCTCTACACTCCACTGACTCTTGGCCCCAGTGTGTGCCCCTGTATCACTCAGCTGGCTTCACTTTACCCCCAGTACATCCATGAAGCGGAAGGGAGTGAGCCAATCAGACCTTGTGCAGTTGAGAGAAGCTTTAGCTTCCCGTTAGTAAAAGGTTTTCACTGAGCTGCTTGAAGATATGTGGCATTGTGAGCAGAGGTAGAGGAGAGCTGATGACCCCAAGCGATTGTCACGTAGTTAGTTGGTCACCTAGACAGCTGGGTTCACTCCAACTCTCACCATACTCAACAGGTGGCTCAAACCCAGGTCAGTGGACGGTCATACAGCTCGCTTCACCACTCTTGTCTCATACCGCCAGTGGACGTTATCATACCGCGTGGGGTCTAAAGAACCCTGAAAAACCCGGGCTGTTAGCTATTGTCTCACATCACCGTTTGTTCCTACCGCCCTATCAAGCTTTGTCTGAGATTGAATAAAACTTACTTGTTAATACTGATGTTAAATAAACGAAGGAACCAGGTCACGCGATCCGTCTCTCCTGGGTACAGCACAGAGTTGGTCCTTGACCTCTCTCACAGCTCCCCGGCCACCTTGCTCCCTGGTTCACGCTTTCCGGGGGTGACTTATTTACCAGACGATTAAACTTAATTAGGACGTACGCAACATTTTCAGACTGGGAAACGATCTATAATTATTTTCAATTAATAACTGATATTTAATTTCATGATTCGCGTCCCTATTAACTCGGTAAATTACATTTAATATCGTATAGGCCTAGTTCCACAACCTCTCGCTACATGCGGGGAGTGCTCTCTTCCCTCAGACGACATTGAAAACTCAGTATCGCCAATGGTGCGGCTTTTGAAATTACTCTAAAATTTCTGAATATTACAATCGACCCCCCTAAAAAAAGACAGCACTGTCCTCATGTGCTGAGAAAAACATGCATACGACTCCCCCTAAAATTTGTTCGAAGAACCTGCATCTCACCCCTTTAACGTGCTAAACGCAGCATTCCTGTCTTCTCTTCTCTCCTTTTCTCTCCCGCTAACACTCGACCCCCCTAAAAGAAAACAGCACTGTCGTCATGTGCTGAGAGAACAACTTAGAACCCACCTTCAACTCTGTACTATTCCACTCGCAGCCAGCAACTCCATTTCTTGCCTAGCCCAATTCAAAACCAACCAGAACATGCAAGCTCCCCTTTTGCCTGGCCCTTAAGCTAGAGAACCAATGTCAAAAATAATACCAAATCCACATCCTGCATACACTCCTTTGGCCTGGCCCTTGTACTAGAGAGCCAATGTCAAAACAATACTCAGTCCACACGAACGCTCTCACGTCTTCAACGATCGACTCAATCCACGTCTCCGAACCTCATGCCGGCAGACCAGCCCTCTGACAATGTACCAGTCCATATTAGTGAGGCCCTGGCGATTACAACCGTACACTCAATCCCGCTCATGACAGCAAGTCAATCCCGCTCATGACAGCAACTCAATCCCGCTCATGACAGCAAGTCAATCCTGCTCATGATAGCAACTCAATCCCGCTCATGACAACACCCACTACTCAACGCACATCTCTGACCGAACCATCTCTCCAATCCCCTCTGCCCTACTCACAACTCCTCCAACTCACCCTCTACAACCTGCCTTTTCTCATTACCATGCACCCTAAACTGTAATTTGTCGGCTTCGTCTTTCAGTTGGAGGCTCGATCGGCCTCTCTGAACTACTTCTCTTCATCTTACTCATCTGGGGTGGAGGCTCCTCGTCTTCATCTTCAGATTCATCCATCGCTGGGTCTCCCGGATGCCTTAGGGGTGGAGCAGCCTTCAAGTTGCTCCGGTTTTCCACTCTCGCTTCCAGGTCTTCTCCCCCACTGGGCTCAATGCGGTATAAACCAGGCCTTGGATTTAGGACCTCAACAATGTGCCATCTCGTATCAAACCAATGGTTTTGGAGCTTACACCGGCCTATTTTTACATTGTTCCTCAGCAAAACCTCCTGGCCCACTTCCCAGCTACTCTCGTGGGCTTTCTCTTCTCTTTTCCTTCTGTTTATTTCCTTACGTCTCCGCACATTGATCTCCACTGCTTCCTGCAATCTTCGTTGCCGGTCTCTAATCACCATCACCCACTCATCTACCGGCTCTGGGTCTACTTCCGGCCTAAGGTCAAACGGCAGGTTTGGTTCTCTCCCGTAAAACAACAGGAATGGGGAAAACCCTGTCGTGGCATGCGGAGTCGCGTTATATTGTGACACCACTGCCTGCAGATGCTCTGGCCACCTATTCTTTTCCTCTTCCTCGAGGGTGGCCAGCAGACCGTGCAGGGTTCGATTGAACCGTTCCACCATACCATTTTCCTGTGGGTGATATGCTGACGTCCTTATTTTCTTCACCCCAAAGGTGGCACAAGTTTGTCGGACCAATGCACTGCCAAAATTTCTTCCCTGATCGGTCAACAGTCGCTCAGGGGCACCCACTGCCAGGAAGATCCGATTCACCAGGATCTTTGCAATCGTCGAGGCTTTCTGGTCTTTGGTGGGAAAGGCCCACGTGTAACGACTGTATATATCAACCATTATCAGGACACTCTCCAATCCTTGCCGCTTGTCCTTCAAGGTGAAATCTGCAGCCAGTGTCTCTAATGGTTTGGCAGCTTCAATCGTCCCTAAATGCAGCTGAGGTTTCGGCACTTCATCTTTTGCTACTCCACACCTCTTGCAGCTGGCTATGTAGTCTCGCACTGTTTCTCCCATGCCTGGCCAGAAACCTCGCTCCTGCACCAGCGACAGAGTGCGATCTCGCCCCTGATGCCCAAACTCATCATGGCAGGCTCTAGCCAAAGCCTCCTGCAAGTTTGGAGATAACACTGGCACCTCCCTCCATAGATTCTTCCCTTCGGGTCTTCTATGCTAGACAACCTCTTCTCTTACGATCAGGGATTTCCTAGCTCGGTACATCTTGCGGAAGTCATCATTTTGGAGCTCTACCTGTACCGTGTCCTCCGGCAGCTCTCCCGCCAACCATCTTCGCAGTTTTGTCATGTAGTTCATGCCTTCTTGCTCCTTACGCAGCCCATCCATCGTCCACAGTTCCTGCCCCGTTCTCCTCTACTACATGCATAGCTGTATACTCTTCTTCGCTATCTTCCTCCTGTTCCGCCGGGATTCTAGATAGAGTATCCGCCACATTGTTGTTTTTCCCCGGCTTGTACTCTATAGTAAAGTTAACCTGCTCGAGATCCGCATTCCACCTACTTTCCACGGCACCTAGCTTAGCCTTCTCTCGGTGACTGAGTGGGTTGTTATCGGTATAGACTGTGAAATGTTTCCCTGCCAAATAATCCCTGAATTTATCCACTACTGCCCATTTGAGTGCTAACATCTCTAACTTACGAGAACTATAGTTGTTCATGTTACGTTCTGATTTCCTCAGGCCCCGACTTGCATAGCACACCGGATGCAACCTGCCATCCTTCCGCTGGGACAGCACCGCACCTAGCCCACTAAAACTTGCATCTGTCTCTAATATAAACTCCTGAGTGAAATCTGGGCAAGCCAACACCGGTGTCTGCATCACCCTGTCTTTCAGTTTCTCAAAAACCTGCTGCTGTTCCTCTTCCCATTCACTATCTACCCAATCCTTAGATTTCCCATGCACCAAAGCATGCTATTTGGGCAAACCCTTTAACAAATTTCCTATGAAATGATGTAAACCCTACAAAAGACCGCACATCTTTCACCGTCTGAGGGACTGGCCAATCTCTTACTACCCTAATCTTCTCAGGATCAGCTGTGATGCCTTCAGCTGACACCTGATATCCTAAATAACTTACTTTTGAAGCCATTATTTCACACTTTTTAGGTTTAAATCTTAAGTTATTCTCCCTCATCCTGCAAAATAATTCCCTCAATCTGACTATATGCTGATCTATTGTACTTGAAAACACCATCACATCATCAAGGTATACAAGCAACGAGGAGAAATTCTTATCCCCTAAAATCCGCTCCATGTATCTCTGAAAGGTTCCCGGACTATTTGACAATCCCATAGGCAGACGCCTGTACTCAAAGTGTCCGAAGCTTGTGCTGAAGGCAGTCTTTGGACGGTCTGAAGGTTTCACTTCGATCTGGTGATGTCCTGCTGCCAGATCAAACGTTGAGAAAAACTGGGCCCCCGTCAGAGATTCTACAGTTTCATTTAACCTAGGCAGAGGAAACGCATCGCGTACCGTGACCTTATTTAAGTCACGATAGTCAATGCACAACCTCAGCGTCCCGTCCTTTTTCCTCACTACTACAATGGCGGCAGAGTACGGACTCTCACTATGCTGAATTACTCCCTGATCTAACAGCTGGCTAATGTGCTGCTTCACCTCTGGTACCTGGTTTGGTACCTGTCTGTAGTCACTGGGATCTCATGCTGAACCCCAATAGCCTTTCCTATGGGCTGGCCCTCCCCTTCAAAAATATCACTAAACTCCTCTATTAAACCCCTAACTGCACACTCTTGTTACTCATTCATTTTCTCCGTGTGCACTTTGACCTCCGTACGGGCATCCGGTTGAACTGTCCTCACATACGCCTCCTCACTGATGTCTGCCTCGACTTCCATCCCAGAAGCCACTTTCCCAATCCGCCAATTGCCCCTCAAGTTCTTACGACGATCAGACAGATTTGCCACCAACACCTGAGTCATGCCTCTCACCACTCTTACAGCTGTCGGCAACACTATCACACCCTCAGGCATCCAACCTTCATCCTCCATTGTTAGAGGTTCAATCACTACTTCTTTGTTAGCTACCTGGCTTATTGAGGGAACACAGACTGACAGCAACCGAGTACTCCGGGGAGGAATGGTTGGGCTTTTCTTCCTCTCAGTCGTACAATACCCCAGGCTGATGGCCTCTATTGCACATAACTGCCTAACCTCATGCAAGCAATTTTCCCACTGAGCGGTGCTCCTGGCTTCCCTGCACAAGTGATACATGTGCGGCCAGATCTCCGCAACCTCCCCCAGCACATTCATCCCCAACAACCCAACATGCGATTGCCCCTTACCCTGGGTCTCAATCCCTGGACAAACCAACATCCCCACATCAGTGACTTCCACCCCACATACGACCATAGTGACCCGAATACACCCCACACACGGCACTGGAAACCCTGACGCCCCTTTTACCCTTATTCGAGTGGGCTGCAACACCACGCCTGCAGGCTCCAGCTCCCGACGGTAGAAAAGTTCATCAATTAACGACACTTCTGCCCCAGTATCTGCTAAACCCCACATTTCACGACCCGCTACCAGCACCGAAACCTTAGGACACTCTGCTTTCAGCCTTAAGGTACCTTCTGTCGTGATTAAATTTGTCATGCGGACCACGCTTGACCATGGGTCCGCTCTCTCTTGATTCATAACATCGCCGGTGGAATCTATTGGTGAGGCCAGGAACGGTTGGCGGGGACTGCCTGGCCTTGACCATTTCCCGACCGCCAGTTCCGATTGTTATTTCCAACTCGATACTGGCCATTGGCCACGTATCCCCTTGGGACACTCTCTCCTGGTCCGGACCTGTTCGTGCAATTGAAACTGAGGTGGCCCTCTTGTCCACACGCATAGCACATCGGGAGAATCGAGCCCCCAGCCTGCGGTTCGTTCTCTCTTCCCTTAGTCAGCGGTACCTCCCTCAAAGCCGCTCGTTTTTGTTCCGCCTCTCTCAGCCCCGTGATCCACTCATCTAGACTACGGTGAGGATACTTCTGGATCTCCTCCAATAACCACATACGGCTTTTTTCCTCCTTGAGCCCCCGAGTGATTGCATCTCCCAACAGGGCCTTATCATATTTATGTCCATGGTGGTTCAACTCATCGTTTAAATCGAGCATAGCATCATAATATTCAAGAAGCGTTTCGTTGCTCCGTTGTTTCCGATTCATCACCTTCTGAATGGCGTCGTACGTGGCCGTCTGCCCGCCGTATTGCTGCTTCAAATAACAAGTTAATTCATCTACGGTTTCCCAGTCTCTGCGTGCATTGTATACGCGATCTGCCGCAGGCCCCGCAAGATGCCTTATTATGAATTGGATTCGACTGACTTCGTCTCCGTCTAGCAGCTTGAGGGTTCGGTCAACCTCTCTTAACCACTTCCCTACCTCTATTCCTGGCCTACCGTCGAACTTAGACATGGTCAACCCGGCCCCGAGACTAGTTCCCTCTCTACTATTGTGTCTCCTCATCTCCCACATTGTCTCATCGTGCTGTATTTGATACTGTGTCTTTACCCTATCTAGTGCATCCCCCAACAGAACTAGGTATTGTTGATGTTCCTTCTCTAACTGTAGGTCGAGGGTTCGATTCCTTGCTGGTGAGGTTGTTGATTATATGTTCAAAGTCCGCGTGTTATATGGACTAAAAATGAAGTATATATATGTACCTCGCGTTTCATACCAGCTGGATTCGGTAAAATGCTACTGACACCACATAAGAGGCACGGGTAGTTTCCCAATGAGGTTCACGGCGCCATCAGCTCGATGAACAGGCTTTGTGTGAAATATAACAGCGTCTAGAACTGCTTTTAGTGTCCTTGTGGCCTAGCCGGTAAGCGTTCCCTAGTCACACCCAGTAGGTCGAGGGTTCGATTCCTTGCTGGTGAGGTTGTTGATTATATATATATATATATATATATATATATATATATATATATATATATATATATATATATATATATATATATATATATATTTGTAACCTGTCGGAATTTACTGGACTTTAATTTCTCACTTGACTTGGGGTTTATTAAAGATTATTAGATGGTAATTGCAGTGGAAGCGCCTCTTTGAGAGAAATCCCGAACCAGCACAAGAACACTTAAATTTACTAAACAAAATGAATTGTCCGTGACCCGTGGAAGGATAGCGTCTGTGACTGGGATGAATGAGGCACACTGTAAAATTTACACTTATATTCCCTCCAACACTACAAACACAATCAAATAATGGTACACCAGTATGCTCACCTCTTAACCTGAACTTAAAATACTACTCTGGGGAATAAAAGTTATACATGATGTTGAAATTATTAGAACCTCAGGCAATTCCTCATTAGAGGACAATAAGTTTAAAGTATTAAGAAATGTTGCTTGCACACATGAACCAGGCCTTAAGGGCATTCAACAAAATATCAATCACTGAGAAAATGGTATTAAAAAAATAAGAAATTAACTCTACAATGAATAGGCCTTAAGGGCACTCACCAAAATTATGTCCAGCACCGAGAAAATGGTATAAAAAATTCAGAACTTATTAACTCCACCCTGAATAGGCCTTCACGGCGCTCAACAAAATTATATATATATATATATATATATATATATATATATATATATATATATATATATATATATATATATATATATATATATATATATATATATATATATATATATATATATATATATATATGCCTGGCGACATATGGAAGCTGCTAATGTATCACTTGCCATATGTCGCCTAAAAGGCTAGTTGACCCCCCAGACAGAGTAAGGAGCGCCACCTCCCTTGTGTATCTCTGTTTATGCAGGAAATAGAACCTACGAAAACTCTACAGGTGTTTGTGTTTGCTCCTGTAGATAGAACTTGATACCCAGAACACATGCATGGCGCAGTGAGTCATTTACCTGGATCATTATACAAGTGAAGTGTAAAGTTTGTGGCAAGACCGGCTTATGGACCCCTGCTCTGTGTCAACCACAGCGAATGGCCGTCTCTTCAAAGAATTTATAGCAACTTTGAGCAGTGTCAGTGACAGTGATTTCCTGTGAAGTGTATAGTGCATTGTGTGTTTAGTGCCATAACTGTGTGACCTTGTTCTAAAGGATTCCCAAGGTGTAAGGCATGTTCTGGGCATTTGTGAGGAGTAGAGTTGAGTACACCTCCCCTCGCCATGCCTGGAGGGTAACTGACGACAGATGTGAGTCGCCGCCGCCTCCACCCCCTCACAGCGAGACTGCCCGAGACGTGCACACACACACACACGTACGAACACACTGACTGCGGCCATTCCTTTATATATATTTTATATATATAATCTACTTATCTGTGCATTTAATTAATTTTTTGTCTCAGAGCTTGTTGATACGACGGGCTGACCGGTCAACACTGATTTAAGACACAGTACACAGATGAAGTAATTATGTCTCGTGCCTTACGCAGTCGTGGAGCCAACGCCTGGATGAGTCAGTTGGATGACAGCTTGGCAGAGATGGATGACCAGGCTGAACAGGACGCTCCAGCTCCCACCACATCGCGCAGCCCTTCACCTCGATCTCCAGCGTTGTCTTCAGAGATAATTGCTTTAATGAAGTTTATGAGGGATGAAAGGCGTCACGACTTTGCTAAAAGACGTGTGGAGGACGAAGAAAGAAGGCAAGCAGAGGCAGAGAGAGACCACCAACGGAGATTGGAAGACAGTGCACGGTTTGAAGCTTTGATATCTCGCCTCACTGTTAACCAAGCCCCTGGCTCTAACACTGCCTCGGTATCGACTGGTTCAGATACCTCATCAACGCTTTCTTCACGCCCCCCAGCCCCACCTAAAGCGGCTGCTCAAACACCGCCCATCTTGAAGCCTGATGTGTATTTCCAGACTTTTCGTGAATGGCGGCGACGGTGGACTGATTATGCTACAATGGTGGATCTCCAGAGTTTGTCACAGCCTAAACAACTTATTCAGCTGCGTATGTGCCTGTCCTTGGAAACTCAGCGTGTCTTGGAACATACGTTGCAGGTACCTCCGACCTCTTCGTTGTCTGTAGAGGAGGTACTGGATATTCTACAACGGCACATCAAAGGGCAGCGGAATGAAGCTCTACGCAGGAGGGAATTGTTTAGCTGCAGACAGATGGAGGGCGAGACTTTTGATGCCTTTTATGTACGACTCAAGAGAGCCTCAGAAGAGGTAGATATATGCCCAGGTAACCACCAGCAGTGCGAGGAGACCCAGTTGAAGCAGGTGATCCTGATGGGTGTTAAGGACGAGGAGCTTGTCCAACGCCTCACCTCCCTCGACTCTTCCTCTTCTCTTAAGGATGTGTTGACGATATGTCGCTCCTATGAGGCTGCCAGGTGTGCCACCTCTGCCATCCGAGCTCCCCCTACAGCTGTACGCGCTGTGTCCCGGTACAAGAAGGACAAGAAGTCTACTTCAACGCCTTCGCCCACCACGCCCACGCCCGGTTCATTTTGTAACAACTGTGGTAAGCAGCACGGAACACAGGTGTGTCCAGCTGCTGAGTCTACCTGCAACAGTTGTGACCGTAAGGGCCACTGGTCACTCACAGTGCAATGTGTGCGGTCGTCTTGGCCACTATGACAAGTGTTGCCCTACCAACAAACCCAAGGGACAGCGTCGGCGAAAGCTTCAGCGCCATTCCACCAGTGAGGGCCGCCCACAGTCTTCCAATCAGAGGCATGACGACCCTGGACAACGCTCGAGCCATATTAGGAATGTGTGCTCCCCCTTGCGTTCCAGGACCAAAGTCCTCCAGTACATCAGTGTCATCGTGACCTACAGCAGTGTGTCATCCCGTCTTCAGATGTTGCCCGACACCGGCGCTGATGCTACAGTCAACGGTCCCCAGCATTTGCAATGCTGGGGCTCTCTCCAAGTGATCTAGGACCGCCCCCCAAGGATCTCCGCTTCACGGCAGATGGTTCACAGATGGCCCCAGCCCTAGGTTCACTCCAAGCACAAGTCAACTTTGGCAACAGGTCGTGTCAAGCCTGGATTGATGTGCAAAACGGTGTCCCGACTCCTTTGCTGTCCTAAAGACATTGTCAAGAGTTGGCCATCATCTCCCAGGGCTTCCCCAAACCTATTCTCGAGGTAAAACACGCTAACAGGGTGCAAGAAGGGAGCAGGAACTACCCTGCTGCCGCCCTACCCCTGCCTCTTGCCAGTGACACCTCTCCTTCGGATGCTCGGAAGTACTTCCTGAAGGAATTCAGCGACGTTCTGGTGACCAAGTCCGCTCTGGAATCCAAGCCTCTCAAGAAGATGGTAGGCCCCCCATGAGGATCCACCTGAGGGACGACGCGAAGCCCTTCGCTATCTACACCCCTCGACTGGTCCCCCTGGCCTTCCGCGAAGGGGTCAAAAACGAGCTGGACTCCATGGTCGCCCAAGAAATTATTGCACCAGCCGGCGATGACCCGTCTCCATGGTGTCACCCTATGGTAGTCGTCGCAAAACCCAAAGGTGGTGTTCGGATCACCACTGACCTCTCCAAGCTCAACAGCCAGGTGTCTCGTCCTGCGCACCCTTCTCCCACGCCCTTTGCAGCTATACGCAGTGTGAACCCGAAGGCGCGCTTCTTCACGACGATGGACGCCCTGTGTGGATACTGGCAGATAGAGCTTGCCGAAGAAGACCGACCACTTACAACTTTCATCACCCCGCATGACCGTTACAGTTATTGCAGTGGCCCCATGGGATTCGCCGCTACAGGAGACGCTTTCTGTCTTCGAGGTGATATGGCTCTATAAGGTCTGGCAAACTGCATGAAAGTGGTCGACGACACACTCGTGTACGATGAGGAGTACATGGATCACCTCTGCCGTATCTACGAGGTACTCAACAGGTGCCGGAAGCACGGCATCACCCTAAATGCCGACAAACTTGTTCTGGCCAGCTCTTCAGTGGACTTTTGTGGGTACACCCTCTCAGGGAATGGTATCGCAGCTGACCCGGAAAAGGTCCACTCCATCACGGATTTTCCCACCCCTGCTAACCTCACCGACTTGAGGTCCTTCATCGGTCTCGTCAACCAGTTAGCAGAGTTTTCGCCGGACATCTCCACAGCTGCCCAACCACTTCGCCCCCTGATGAGCCCCAAGAGGACATTCCTGTGGACCCCCGACCACGACAAGGCCTTCCAGCAAGTGAAACAGGCCCTGTCTAGTCCACCTGTCCTCGCCACGTTTGACCCAGCCTTGCCGACGGTTCTGCAGACAGATGCCTCACGCTTGTACGGCGTGGGATACGCCCTATTGCAGGATCACGGTGGAGGGCAGTTCCGGCTCGTCCAGTGTGGCTCGCGTTTCCTCTCTGATACCGAGATGCGCTATGCCACTATTGAGTTGGAGCTGTTGGCTGTGGTTTGGGCGATGTCCAAGTGCAGGTTTTACCTCATAGGCCTGCAACACTTTCACCTAGTGACCGACCATCGCCCGCTTGTTCCGATCCTCAACCACTACACTCTGGACGCCGTTGAGAACCCTCGCCTCCAGCGTCTGAAAGAGAAGCTCTCGGTGTATGTCTTCACAGCAGTGTGGCGTGCTGGTAAGGAGCTCTGCATCCCTGATGCCTTATCCCGCTCTCCTGTCAGCCGCCCTACTCCAGAAGACCATGTGCTCGACGCCGACCTCACTCTTTCCGTCAGGACTGTGGTCACTCTACACGCCGTCCAATCCCTTCGTTCGGACCTGTCACCAGATGACGACAAGGCAATGGAGGACCTCCGAACAGCGGCCCGAGATTGACCCTTCCTACGTCCAACTCGTCGAGTGTGTGAGGAATGGATTTCCTAGCAACCGCTACGACCTTCACAACACCCTGCTCCCGTATTGGAAACTCCGTGATGAACTCTACTGCGACGGGGACCTTGTTCTGTACGGAGAACGTGTAGTTGTCCCTGCTGCATCACGTCCCCACGTCTTGGCTCGCCTTCACGACAGTCACCGTGGAGCTGAGGCCACCAAACGACGTGCACGACAGACTGTGTTCTGGCCCGGCATCGACTCGGACATCTCCGTCCGTGCGTGTGAGCCCTGCCAAGTATTACAACCCAGCCAGCAGCAGGAACCCTTCATGAGTGACGACAACCCCACCCGCCCCATTGAGTCTGTGTCGGCCGACTTTTTCTCTGTGTCAGGAAAGTCCTTCCTTGTTATCGTCGACCGTCTCTCTGGTTGGCCGGTTGTCATCAAGTGCGGTAATGACACGACGTCTGCCGCCATCATCAGCAAGTTCCGCCACTACTTCCGTGACGTGGGCGTTCCTGTACGCCTGCGAACTGACGGAGGGCCCCAGTTCACAAGCCAGGACTTTGCTGTGTTCCTTGACCGATGGGGAGTCCGGCATGTGTTGTCATCGCCCCATTACCCGCAGTCCAACGGCCACGCTGAGGCTGCTGTCAAATCCCTGAAGCACCTCATCCTTAAGGTGGCCCCTTCTGGGAATATTGACTGCGAGGCCTTCGACCGGGGTCTTCTTGAACTCCGCAACACACCTAACTACACCGGACGCTCCCCTGCCCAGGTCTTGTATGGATGCCCCCTTCGTTCTTGTGTCCCTGCTCACCCTCAATCCTTCTCCAAGGAGTGGCAGGCCAAGACAGAGGATTGTGATCGCCGAGCCGCCGAACGTGTTCAAGACGTCGTCGCCCGCTACAACGACCACGTCCGTTCTCTCCCCAGGTTGAGTGTCGGCACCCAAGTCCGTGTTCAGGACCCGACCTTCCTACGTTGGGACAAAGTGGGCGTAGTCATGGGTCTCGGTAGGTCACGGGACTACCAGGTGCGATTACCCAGTGGTCGTGTGTGGTGGAGGAACCGCCGTTTTCTCCGCCCCATAACAATGCCTTCTGCTGACCCCGCCACCAGATTGTTTATTGCTGAGCTGCACTGACCCAGCTTGACCTCGCCTGCTCCCCAGAGGAAATATCAACTCACCAATTGATTCATACTCATGGGTGAATGACTTGGTGAATATATAGGTAATATACATTTGGGTAAATATTTATATAATACAAATGGTGCTGTTACACCGCTCGGCTACCTACAACCGATGTCCTCCCGGATTAAAACCTAGGTGTACCTAACCTTGTTACAAAAAGGTGTGCTTCGCTAAGCTTTTTTGTCGTTTATATGTTTTTGCAATTCCTTCCGAAAAGTTTTCTTAGAAACTATTGTGTACCTAGAAGAAATCTTCCTGTAACAAATTATCATAACAATCAAGGAACTCATAAATATGATGGTAGGTATAATAAAACCAGGTAGGATTATACCGGAAGATACATATAAAGGAAGAGAATTCTGTAGGTCAGGAAACTGTCTCATTAATATAAGATAGGAAGCTAAGCTTATCAGGAACAATATGGAGATTGCTTAAACTTATATATATATATGGGAAATGGTATGGGAACCAGCTCAGAAGTAATATTTGTGACAAATGCAAGATGATGGTGAGTAGGCAAGGTTGTGATTGCATTACTGCTGAGCTCACAATAGTCTGGTGCTATATGATAACCTTCTACCACTAAATGTTTGCCTACATCCTGACATATAAGTATCACACTGGCTTGATTTGGGAAAAAGAAATATTGCACATTATTGACATGTGCGTGAAACACTAATCTATGTGGTATTGGGGTATTTACACATTGCTGTAGAGCTGTAGCGGCATTAGTTTGTAACAGAGCTAATATGCATGCAGCTTCAGCGGCCCGTGTGAATGCCAAATCATACGCCGGACAAACATGCGAATGCAAATATGTTGACTTACAATGACTTAGGACTTCATGCTTAGCCACAGCAACTAATGAAAAATCCTCTGATAGTACTATTAGTTCAGTTTGCTTGTTCAAAATTAATATTCCCTCATTCGCTTTTAGCGGAAATGGTTCCAAATGCCATGCATTATTTTTTTTATTTTTTTTTATTTTAGTGGAATGTGTATTAGTATTTCCCTGTGTGTTAATGTTGCTTCTAATAAGGGATAATAATATACCACTTCATGCTCCTGAAAGATAGGAGTTAGGTGATAATTAGTTTCAGATATATGCAGTGCGGCAATTAGTTGATGAACCGGCAACAACTGTGCGTCAACACGTCCTAACCCTGCATTTACAAGATCAGCAATGAGCCTATTACTGGTTTCTATGAAAGATTGTATAGAGGCCTCAGCAGCAAGCATGTATTCAGATAAGCAGAGTAGCCATTCCAGTGTAGATTCTGACCGAATGAATCCCTGGACAACTTGTGTTAGTTGATTAGTTCGTTCAACAATATCATTCATGTGAGAGGTCAGAGTTTGTATTGCCTTGTAGGACTGTGCAACGGCCCTATTTTGTTTCCTAACTGCGTCTGAAACTGCACTCATTTAATTCCTAGTTTGGCCACATCTTCGGCGGCTGCCGTACCAAACAAGGTGTTACTTATTAACCCTACAAAATTAAACAGACCACGTTTTTGACAGGGCTGAGAATGTACATTTTTCACAATGTCTTAAGGAGATACAGGGAGCTTTCCCTCGAAATGCCTTACTCGTTTGAGTAGACTATTCATACGGTCGTGTTGAAGAGAGATGGTCTGACGGATTGTTGTAGAGAATGTAGATTGTTGTTCGAGATCTTACAAGGTTTGCATAGTTGTTTCAATGTGGACAGCTATCGACCTCAGATTCACTGGCATACGCTTTAAGTCATGGAGCTCGTATTTGATAGTTACAACGTCTTGTACTACTAATACTTTGCCTAGTGGGGTAACTAAGGCTCCGGGTTTGACGACGTCTACTGGCGAGGCGGCTGTTATCACCACGCTCCAGACCAATAGTAGTATTGATATCCAAGACATGCCTGAAATAGGCGAGGATAATTAACGATTTGTGGTTGCTGATCGTAGTTTTTGACGATATGTATTGTCTATCGTTATATTTTGTTGAGCAACTGTTGTAGTTGAAGTAGGATGTACTTGACTGACATTTGGAGTCCGTACTAAGTCTCTACTGACTTTTTTCATCCTATCTACATGTACTATTAGGGTGTGTCATAGGAGGGAAGATCAGCTAAAACTAATGGCCCATCACTTTTTTGGTAGATTTTAGTGTATATAAACAGAAAATAATTTCAGTTTCAATATTTTGCAACCTTTTGCTAGGTAAATTTTAGCGTGAAATTTATCGAAAATCTAACGTACAGCTGCATTAGTGCATTACAATTAAATAGTGAACATTGCTTTCTGACTTCATTCTTTAACAACCCAACTAACAATATTATTTTCTGTTTCAGATTCTGATGCATTTATAAGTTGATAATATTTGCGATGGCTGCTTGTGTCAGGACGAAGAACCAAAAATCCAGCCATCTCAGTCACTATCTTGGGTCTGGGAGAGAGCTCCTGAAGTCGGAGTTGCCTACATTGAGAGATACTTTGAGATACGGTGTTTTAATCAGGCAAATCAGTGAAAAGAACCAAAGAACTTACACAAACAAAAACATTGCCAGTGATATGACCAAAGCTGTCTTGGCACAGTACACTCT
>NW_024714478.1:0-16735 GCF_018991925.1 Homarus americanus
GAGGTGAGGTAGGGAGCCGGGCGAGGCTACGGAAGGGGCGGGGCGAGGCGAGGCGAGGTAGGGAGCCGGGCAAGGTGAGGTGAGGTGAGGTGAGGTAGGGAGCCGGGCGGGGCTGGGCTAGGCTAGGCTAGGCTAGGCTAGGCTAGAGGGCGAGACGTTTCAGAATACAGTATATATTAAATCCCGTAACATTAAGGTTCCTGGTAATTTTTTAAAAGTGGACAACCATGGATTTTACAATCGGAAAAACCCATTGGTCAACAACCAAAAAGCACCATAACTAACCTAACAACGTAACGTAACCTGGAGGTTCCTTGGTTGTCTCCTGGTGACAAAAGGTCCATTTGTATGTGCACACAACAATTAGAAAGTAAAACAAAATAATATTAGCGTATTTGTGTTTAGATCGGTTATGACCTCCATTTCCGTCGGAAATTGGTCGTTTTTTATTGATTTTTTTGGTGGTGTTTCCCGAAATAAATATTGGCTCAGCGAATGAAAAAAAAAAACCCTATAAAAACATAAACCGGACCTAATCTAACCGACTCTCACCATATGTTGGAATCCCTTATTTCTTACCTTATTGGCCTGGTTCTCGTTGGAGTTACCACATGTGTTGGTCTTGACGACACTTACATTCGTTCTTGCATTAATGACACTTTACGGAGGTCGGGACAACAACATGAGATCTAAAAATGCTATAGTTTTAGTGTGGAGGTAATGGTTTATGTAAACAGTTGGGGACAGTGAGTACACGTGGTGTAGTGGTAGATGGAAGTTGCAAGTTTAATTTTCATTCTACGTAAATTACAACTTTAAGCATGTTGCAGGTGACAGCTGGTGTACTTGAAGGCCAATGGAGAAGTGAGAGAACCTTGAGCAAGACTTAACACCCAGCATGTTACTTCAGCCTCATCAGTTAAGTTACTTATATATTATCTTAGCTATTATGGTCAGCCCATAAACCACTCAACACTGTGCTCCTACACTGGGCAGTGGAGGGTGTGTGTGTGTGGGACCTGGCTGACTGTGAATGTTGGAGGGCTCTGGAGGACTGTGTGTGTGTGTGTGTGTTGGAGGACTGTGTGTGTGTGTTGGACTGTGTGTGTGTTGGAGGGCTCTGGAGAACTGTGTGTGTTGTAGAGCTCTGGAGAACTGTGTGTGTGTGTGACTGACTGTGTGTGTGTTGGAGGACTGTGTGTGTGTGAGTGAGTGTTTTGGAGGTCTGTGTGTGTGTGAGTGTTTTGGAGGACTGTGTGTGTTTTGGAGGAGTGTGTGTGTGTTGGAGGACTGTGTGTGTGGGGGTTGGTGGGGGTGTGTGTGTGTTGGAGGACTGTGTGTGTGTGGGTGGGTGGTTGGGTGTGTGTGTGTTGGAGGACTGTGTGTGGGTGGGTGGGTGGGTGGTTGGTTGGGTGTGTGTGTGTGTGTGTGTGTGTTGGAGGACTGTGTGTGTGTGTGTGTGTGTGTGTGTTGGAGGACTGTGTGTGTGTTGGAGGGCTCGGTATTATTGCAGTTAAGGCCAGTACGCACCTGACTTTTAACCATCCCCAACCTTTAGATCTCCTTATTGGAGTATTTCTAACACTATTTTAACCAGGGAGCAAAGAATGTCAGAAAGGAGTTTTAAAGATTTCCATGCTTTTTTTTTGGGGGATATAATTCTAAAGAGGGTGCTTTCCCCTGGAAATAAAGGTCAAATCCAATTGAATCGACCCAAAATACACAGGATAAACTAATTTCTAAACTACGAGGGCATATTGGACGAAACTGCAATTTTACAACGGGCTCTGGAGAGCTGTGTGGACTGTCTAGATAGACTAAGCTGGGAGTTAAATTAAGATTAGCTGTAGAGATTTGGGAAAGCTTAATAAAATGCTATAAAAATGTACAGGACTAAATGCCAATTACTTACAGTATTAGTGAGCATTAGTAGTAGTAAAGTGATTAATAGTAAGTAAAGCTGGTTGTTAGGTGGGTTTTAACTAACAAATTAACTAACCTAATCAGCCTAACATAGATTAAATGTAACTAATCTAGACTGACCCAAATTAATATTAAGTTACCTATTATATAGTTTATATATTGGATAACAATTATATTAAAGAATGTAACTTAAAATTTGCCACAAGTTAACTGATCATGAATTCAGAAAGTTAAGCTAGAAAAATATTTCACTTGTTTAAATTATTAAAGATCAATAGCTTGCGTACTTTGCACCATCCTTTTCAAAATCTAATCGTGTACTGTACTGACTTTCTCCTCAGGTTAAGCTGGCCAGAAGTAACATCATACTGAACCTAAGGAGAAATAACTTAAAATGCCAGAACAGGTAAAGTCAACTTAATGAGTTTTATTTAGGCAAGGGAAGCTTGTGGGACTTGTGAAATCATTAAACATTGTGTGGGTGTGGCTTGTTGTAATTAGAGTAGGGGGACAATATGGCTTGTGTGTTGGCATATGGGGTGAGCAGGTGTGTTGGTAAAGTTTTTCATTCAAGCTAAATGTGACCAAGTTGTCAAGGGGAACACGGAAGGGGGCTTGAGGGGTGGGAGGAAGGGAGGGAGGATTCAGTAAGTGTTGACTATGAAGCAGTGTGGAGAGATTTAGTAGTGTAGCAGAATTGGTGATGAAGGCTTATGATTGGCAATACTATTGTTGTGGTAAATGTTAGTTGAGGAATTAAGAAAACTAACACTAATGCAACTTAAAATAAGATCTTTTGTAGATAAGGTATTTAAGTAAACAATTGGGGACGGTACAAGTACATGTAGTCTGGTGGTAGATGGAAATTGTATGTTTAATCTTCATTGTACATAAATTACAACTTTAAACATGTTGCAGGTGACAGCTGACGTACGTGAATGCCAGTGAAGAGGAAGTGACTGACACCTTGAGCAAGATGTAACACCCAGCATGTTACTTCAGCCTCCTCAGGTAAGTTACTTGTGTATCTTAGTATGGCCATCCCCTAAAAACTACTGGAAGTAAGACTAGAGGAGGGACTTACTTTGTGTGAAGGGTTGGAAAGGAGGAGCATTGGGCGGTGGGCTCGTACAGTGCAGGCGCTTCGTGCAGTGGAGGGGCCTCATTACAGTGGGGAGTGGAGTTACTAGTACAGTGGGCCGAGCTCATTACAGTGGGGGGTGGGGGCCTGCATTGCAGTGGGGTGCCTGCATTATAGTGAATGACTGCTGGTACAGGGAGCCTCATTACAGTGGGGGTGGGTGCCTGTTACAGTGGGGGTGGGGGCCTGCATTATAGTGGGTGGCTCGTACAGTGGGGGTGGGGCCTCTCGTGCAGTGGGGGTGGGGGCCTCGTACAGTGGGGGTGGGTGCCTGCATTACAGTGGGGTTGGGGCCTCTGTACTTATAGTGGGCGGGCTCGCACAGTGCAGGGGAGCCTCGTACAGTGGGGGGTGGGTGCCTCATTACAGTGGGGGTGGGGGCCTAGGTATAGTGAATGACTGCATTACGAATGAGGGTGGGGGCCTGGAGTACGGTGGGGGGTGGGTGCCTGGTATTAGTGGGCGGCTCGTACAGTCAGAAGCGCTCAGCCATGGATGGTGGTGTGCTCAAGCAATGGTGAATGGTGTGTGCATGTTAAAAATGTGATGCAAAAAATAGCATGTACTATGAAGGCATGTGGGGGATGATGCCTAGATGAAGACTGCTGCAGCCAAAAGTGAGAAGGACAATGCTCCTGTGTAAGGTGATATAGGAGGGTGTTTGAGTGTATGGATATATCACATATATATAAGAATGCAAGTTTAGATTCCAAGAAATTCTGGAGTAAATGTTGTGTATTGGTAGTAATACATTAAGGCTAATTAAGGTTGATCTAAATCCAAACCATGTTGCAGGTGGTTGGTGTACAAGATAGATGGACCAGACACAACAAGGTGACTACGACTGTCTAGCATCCCACACCTTGAGGACTACCACCGTACTAAGAAAGAACAGAATTGGTGTTCTGTACACTACTGTTAAGGGTAGTGTACTGTAATGTAAAAGTTAAGTATTACTGAAACCTTTTTTTATATAATTTAGCAAAACTTGATATATTACTTAAAATAGTGCATTTAAGAACATACAGTACAAGTTAACCTCAATATTGTGTATTGGTTGTGATATAAAATAGCTTAATTAATTCAGATGTAGAGTATCTAAAAACAAATATAATCATGTTGCAGGTGGTTGGTGTACAAGATAGATGGACCAGACACAACAAGGTGACTACGACTGTCTAGCATCCCACACCTTGAGGACTACCACCTTACTAACAAAGAACAGAATTGGTGTTCTGTACACTACTGTAAGAATAGTGTAATGTGAAAGTTAAGTATTACGGAAATATTTTTGTTATAATTTAGCAAAACTTGAGAAAATACTTAAAGTACTGTACTAATGCATTCAAGACTGTAGGAGTGAACCTTGATTAAAGCCACACAAAGTATTAAAAATAGCAAGATACATTATGTACAGTAGCATTATTAACTACAGTGGTAGTCACAGTTTTGTTGTGGTTGCAAAAAATTTCCATTTTATAATACTATATTTTTCGTCCACAGGTGAAGTATCAGCAAGGTGTACAACGAGATACACGGACATCAATCAAACGGATTGTGAGAGGTTTGAATATCTCGCACGGATCCATTTCTCTTAGTGGTTTGTAAAATTAAGTGTAATATGTAATTGTTGTTCAGTGTGGGAAGGCCTCTGGTGGCTTGTTGAGGGATGGTGTTTGTACCGGGGGAGGCGTTTGTACCGGGGGAGGCGTTTGTACCGGGGGAGGCGTTTGTACCGGGGGAGGCGTTTGTACCGGGGGAGGCGTTTGTAGTGGTAGAGGCACTTGCACTGGTAAGGCACTTGCACTGGTAAAGGCACTTGCACTAGGAGGTGTTTGTAATGGTTTGTACTCCTACAATGTCTGTGTATAACAATAAATAAATAAATAAATATTGAATAAACTTTACATTTCATATTCCGAAGTTGAATGATAATGATCTAAATAAACCACAAGTACAGTAGAACTGTAAACTATACCTGAAACATGAACTAAAGTGATCAACTTGGATACACCCACATGATGGCTTCTGGGTAACTTAGAACATGATATATACATTAATTACATATAATTATCACCAATTGACATCAAAGTGCCATTCATTGTACGTACAACTGTTACAAACTAATGCCCATGTGATGCCCTATTGGGTACATGTAATCAAAACTACTAGATACCCACAGATGGCACAAATAATGCATTTAAGTCACAGACGCCTCGGACAAAGGATTTCGACAACCTTACCGGGAGAACGGGCGTCTCGTGTTCATTTTGAAATTCATCGGCCATGACCGTAAAGAACATTTTTTATTGCATACATACTATTAATTTGAAAGTATTGTATATATACAGTAAATGAAAGTAAAGTACAGTAAGAATTTTACTTACTAAATGTTGACAATCTGGACACTGCACACCAATTGCTGAATGGAAGTGTTTTACCTGAAAATATAGAAGAAAAAATCTTGTAAAATTGTAATAAACAACTTATGAACCCCCCTCCCCCCACCCGGCCCCCTAAAGACTTGGTAACTTGGATAAATTTAGAAATATATCTGTACTGTGCCTGGCCAAAATTATTCACAAAGTACAAGACTTCCATTATTATCTAAAGCTAAATTTTGTGTAGGACCAAAACCTGACAAGATACTTTATAAAACCTTAAGGTCTAGTGAAATAAACTCACCTTATGTGGAGTCTGCAATATAAGGGTTGAATTGTGAAATCCACAACCGCTGGTAATGTGACGGCCTCACCATCACTGATGTATCTGCCGAGAAATAATAATGGTAGTGGTACTGTAATGTGATTTCTTGGGACACTGGAGAAAGATATCTAGTGATGTTGCCAATCATTACAAGTTTTCTCTGATTTTCTTCTGTGCTAATATTTGGTAATGTAGGTTTAAGAACATAAGACTGCAGGAATAGCCAGTAAATTGATATATACTGTACCTAGACAGTGCAGGTATAAAACCAGGCTATATGACCAAGGATATTTTGTATTTCTGTATCAGCTTCTGGACTGTTATTGTATATTGCAATAAATGTGTAGTGTATACATATGAAAATAAAAAATATACTGTATATTCAATTCTTTATTTTGTATTACCTATCTACAAAGATATAAAAACATAGTACACAATGTACAGTACATATGTAATTTTTTTCTATGTTGCTGACAGAACACATTACCTTTTTCAGAACAATTTATAATGTAAGTTTGTTAGGTGGCGATGGTAGATACAACACTGCAGTAGCCCTCCTCCTTTATCCGGGCTTGGGACCGGCATGTTCGACTGAACAAGGCGGAGTTACTACTGTGCATTCTACGTCTAACTACGGTGCTGTTAGTGCTATCAACTATAACTTGAAAAACTTTACCTTTATTACCTCCAAGAAGCACCTTGTAGTAGGTCCAGTCAGCCACACAAACAAACCTGGAATACAAAAAACTTTAAAACATAACATTCATAAATACTTGCATATAGACATTATATATTGTCATAAGTACTTTACCTGTTTGGAGGAGTTCTCGACCAGCCACACGTTCACCTCGGAGGCGCACAATCTGAAAGAAATGAGAAAACCTTAGTCCCATCCACACACATTAAAGGTGGGAGGTTGGGTGTGTGAGAGAGGGTGAGTGTATGGATGGGAGTGAGGGTGTGTGTATGGGAGGACCTCCCCCACACACACCCTCACTCCCATCCATACACTCACCCTCTCTCACACCTTTCCTTATACCCAACACTCCCTCCCAAACACCCCCACCCACCCACCAACCCTCCCTCCCTCCCACCCCCCCTCCCTCCCACCCAACCCTCCTCCTACACCACCTCCCCTCCAACCCAACTCACATACCTACCCATCCCAACTCCCTTCCCATCCACCCAACCTTTTGGGTGTGTGGATGGGAGGTAGTGTTTGTGGATGGGAGGAAGAGGATGTGCATGGGAGGAAGAGGGTGTGGATGGGAGGAAGAGGGAGTGGTTAGGAGGAAGTGTGTGTGGTTGGGAAGAAGGGTGTGGTGTGCCATGCCCTCCTCCATGCAAACACAGCATCGAAAAATATTCTGAAGAAAATTGGTTTGTATTGCTGTAATATTGTATTGTGAGGACTCATTTGTGTTTTACTATGAATGATAAGTGTGCAGGGATTATGGTGGTGTAAGAGAGAGAGAGCCTTATAATAGTTGTGAGGAGGTAAGAGACTTGCTGTGTAGGCACGGCTTATAGCACTATTTTACCCTCACTTATATATCATATTATTGTATGCCAATAATTATTATTCAATATATTTAGCAATGGTTTTACTGTATCAATTTGACTAACAAATTATAAATATAATATAATATCTTGAAGGTTCTAAGGTTCTTGTGGCCCCAGAATATACTACATATTATTTTATTGATAACTTTAAACTATTGTAACACAGTAGAGATAGGAACACGTAAAGGAAGATAGAACATGATTAAATTATAAATCTATTAACCAACAGCTCAACGTTTAACAGTTATGATACAGTTTAGGTATACAGTAGACTAAAAAATGTTTATCTAACCTAACCCAATTCAACCTACATCATTATATGTCCATAAGAGAAGTGGGACATCTTGGAGTATCACAAGGGAGATAATGATTAAGCATTAATGACTAGTGTAATAATGCCCACAGCCATCCTGTCCACAATCCCATTAAAATCATAGACAATCTCCGCAGCTAACGGTCAAATACCCTTTGGATATTTGCCCAGCCAGCACAGTCAAATAACACCTTCATAACTTGTACTGGGTAGTGGTGGTGGAGTCCCTTAGTACCAGAGTACTGTGTTTATATTTGATTCATATTATCCACAGTAGTTCTGTGGATGATGTAGTATTAATGGTAAAATTTCACTTATTACCACCAAGCATTTGGAAGTTGAAATTATGCTTGATGGATGTAAAATGTTATATAGATTTGATTCTATTGTTTGAAATTTTTTGGTACAAATTTAGAAATTAAAAAGTTTTGATTTTAGGGGAAAATTTGACATTTCCTACGAACATATAGGACAAGAGTGTACAGTGTATGTAATTAATTTGCATTAGTATATAAGTATACTGTATTGATTGCACCAGTATAGAATATATAACCTAATCTAAACCATACTAGCCTAACAGATGGACTATACCAAGATCTGATTGGTTAACAAACCAGCAACTAAAATGTAAAATATCTCACTTATACAGAACTTAATTTGTGACAGAAATGCCATAGAAGAAAAGTGTTTTAGAATGATCAAAACTACTGATTGCAACCATAAAATTATCAAAACATTTTGGGTGGCAACAAATGACATAATATCATATTAACTACGTAATAAAAATTAACACAACTTTTTATTTTAATTATAAATACCAGTATTTTTTTATATCTTCTCTATGAACATAAATCACCTGTAATGGGCAGGACATGAAAGATGACGGAGAGTACGGGGTAAAACACGGTGAAGAACTGATCATGTGACACTAAAATGATGTCTCCACGCTCTTTGACACAGAGAAATTAACTATTTACTGTAAACAATCTACCAAAAAATATGACGTGGCAGCCTGTGTTGTTGTCCGCTCTTAAACCAATAAACACTGACTCCGGTAATACTGTACTTAACTTGTCAATAAATGACAGACCCTCACATTGGTGGTTTTATTACCATATACCGGTATATAAAATTGATTGTGTTTTTTTTCTTTTAGGCTTTACTATCCAGATTCATGAGTCTATTATCTCCACAAATCCCTTATTTATTTCTTCATTTGGTTAAGTAGGATCTTAAACCTATTCTATGCACATTATAAATTATGAGAATTATATTGTTGGAATCAAATCCCATAATAATGAGTTTAAATACATTTCCAATTTCTTTTGAGTAATATTGGTTAATGAGTGAAACTTATGTTCTTATATTTTATTTTCTCTCCCTAGTTATGACTTCTTGTTGGCGTTGCTGTTTATCAAATCTTAAATTATCTGCAAGACCCATTGTCAGATTTATAGCCGAGTGGTGGGGCCTGTTCAACGACCAAGAGGGCCAAGATTATTTATTAACGACTGCCATATATGATATTATTAGTTGTAATTTCTATAATGAAACCATTTGGAAATAAAACCAATAATACCATAAAACACTATTTTTATTTATGACAACTAACGAGCCAGTTCACAACATTTTATGTATACTGTATATGAATTCATAAATTATTAAACTACACACACATATATGTAATGATAGTTTAAGTATATAACATAGACAGGAAAGAATTATATAAACTGAAGTACAGCAACGAATAACTGAATGTAAATAAATTTTTCTCAAATAACCAATAAGACAATAATGAAAACTGATGTTTATGAAAAAATTGACAACAGAGAAATAATGAGAAAATATTCCTCCCATTAATAACGTCTATATACACAGTACTGTACTCATTATGTGATAGTGATAATTAACTCAATATAATTTAATTTTCCTACTTTTTCCTCCAAGTTCAATTTCTGTGTAAGGTCTGCCCAAAATACAGTCAAGACCAGCTTACTTTTTCAACTTTGAGTCATTGAATGCCTATATTGTGTAAGCAAGTGACAGTTGAGAAGGAGTGTTCACATATTGCAGTGCTTGTACCAAATGTGAGGGCAGCCGCATAAAGCTTGTGTATGTGAGTTAATCCATTCAAGAAAGGATATGATATCTTGAAATTTTCACCAATGTTTTTGAGAACTGGGCAATAAAATTCTTCGATAAGTCACTTAGCAACATGACATTCACTTACCAGAAGAGACGACTCATTGTCGACACCTATGAGTTTAGCCAATGGGACAAGATTTTCCGGAAGCAATAAACAAGTCTTGGATTCTGGCCAACGACTAGAAATGACTGTAAGTAGTCTAATATTATGCTCACCAAACTCAGCATTGAGTTCACCAAGGCAGTTATCTAAAATATTGTAGTACAGTTGATGATGTAAATCAGCTTCACTATCAAAACCATGAACAGTAGAATGTCTTACAGTTGTTTCAGTCACTGTTAAGTATTGGAGCAGTTTGTGTTTATACCAACAGACCCAAAGGCAGTCCTGGTGGATCAAGTTTCCAATCTAGGTCATTGGAACAACTCATTGGTAGGGGTACCCGCTCTATGGCAGTTCCCAGGAATATAAAAACATTTTCACTCTCCAAATTTTTTTACAGCATATTGAGATAGAATATATTCAAAACTTAGGAAATGACTTTGTTGATAAAAGTCTTGTTTCCATATGAATTAAGACCGTCAGTTATTTACAAATGTGATCATGAGCACACAGCCATGCATCAGCCAACACAGTCCCACCAATACTGGAGTCTCGAGTACAGCAGACAGTGTTTTAGAGAAGAAACAACAGCATATACTTATAGAAAACCTCTACAAGTAGATGGTGCCTGTACTGTATTGATAGAGATAACACCAGAGAGAGAAAAAAGGAAGGTTTACATCTGTATTCCTTTACTTTGCTGGAGACAAACTGGGTCATGATAAAAAAGGAAGTGGCTACTTAACCAGGAGTTCCTGGCTGGTCACACTGGAGGTTATGTGAGAGGGTTATGCCTCCCAGTCATTGCTGACTTCTTAGAAGTGCCACACAGTCCTCAGCCTCCCTCACCTTCGGTGACTGGAGACAGGCTAAACAACTTAGCAACGTTTAATGTCATCGATGACGGCCCCGTTAAGGTGTGGGGAGCTATTTCCCACGCCAAAGTATAACATATGAACAAGAATGATATTAAAGAACTCATAGAAGAAGAAATAGACGCGCAGAGAGAAATTAAGAGACCCGACGGAAAATCCACCTCGGCTCTAGTTGGATTTTTCCACAAACTTCCAGAGACGGTCACACTGGGATGGGACACCGTCTGAGTGAGATCTTACGTGCCATGACAGACCAGATGCTTCAAGTGTCAGCGGTACAGTCACCCACCCAAAAAATGCAAGGCCCCAGAAGATGTGTGCTACAGATGTGTGTCTTCTGGACACCAGGCGGTCGAATGTCCGGGTGGTCGGAGGTCGTAAGTCGGGGAGGAGCTGTAATCTATATGATGAAGAAAAAGACCCCACCACTAACACCAATGGTAGGAGACTTATCTCACTTTTCAGTGCAAATGAAGATGTTAGGTTATGATCAACCTAATGGAAATATAACTGAGAAAGGAATTAGAATTAACAACTGGGCATTCATTCTACAAACAGAATTAGTTGCCATACTTTCAGCCATTAAATTTATTTAAATCACCATCACCGACAGTCTCGTCATCACTGACTCTCTATCCTGCTTGCTCTTAACTTAAGTTGTCACGCATTTGTCTGTGAAGCCAGACACAAATGTGGACCTTGTTGATGGAGGTGTCAAGATCAAACTGTTGTTGATCCCTTCTCACACAGGCCTCAAAGAACATGACAGAGTTGATGCCCTCGCCAAACTCGCGTCTAACAAAGACACTGTTAAACACAATTTGGGCCTGTCAAAAAGAACCCTTAAAACTGTTACTAGGCAAGAACAGATTGATGAATTTGATGCAAGCAGACAAGTGCAAACAGGCATTAGTCAATACAGTGTTTACCATGATGAGAAGTATCAAGTGAAACATGTATATGGAGCAGGGAACTAGATCACTAGATTACAAGATAATGGAACTGCTAAAGTAAGATAAGGATATAAGTACCTCTGGCAGTATATCCCTCAAGCAGATGTGAAAAAAACTAAATGCAAAGTGTGTGATCAAACAAATGACCACAAACTGGAATACCACGTCCTTGACTGTGTGAAGACAGAACCTTTTACGGACAGGTCCAAATACACTGTGTGTGAAATGGACAACACTTTATCTCTAAATGGCAAGATAGCCGATATATTAAGACTGCATCCACTTTTTTGAACTCAGTTGCTATATCATTTCCCATCTATAGAACCAAACACACAATATGCTTGAATACTTCTCATGCAAATGCGAATAACAAAGTGTGTGGCCAGGCATATTGCCTCACACCGTTGTACTCAGGCAGTTGTGAATAAGTTACCCTCGATGTACAAAAATAAAACAAACAATGTATTTGAAATACTCTGTAACATTCAATGTCATAATGTCCTGACCACTGGGGTTAGTTATCCAGACCCCTTGTGACCTCAACTCTGTAATTCTTTTGTGCTACTGCTCACAGGATAAGTATGGGGTGCACAATAATCTGGTCACTGTAAGTGGCAAAATTAATTAAATTTTAACCATCCACTACATTTGGTTAACAGTAGTGCATACTATTGGAAAGCAAGCAGTGGTCACGTCACCCGGCCACTGTGTCAGCAATTATAGCTAACCACAAACAGTTGGTGGATGTACTTGATACATGTGAGGAAAATGAGTGTGATGCAGCAGTGTGGCAACTGGATTATTGAAACAGATAAAATGCAGAAAAATTCATGTTTACTGCATACCGTGTGAAGGAATTTCTGCCGACACTTGGACCTGCAGATCAGCTTTTACAATCACGTGACTGACTTCATGACAAGAATTCACCTTATTGAATCTCTTGTCAGTAGTGTTAAAGACATCTGGAACAACACTGGCAATGAGAATATCTCATCAAAACTTGATCATCACGACCTTACAGAATACCATCAGCAAAAGCAAAAGCATAACACAAACTGCCCCAATACTTAACAGACTAAAACAACTGTAAGACATTCTAATGTTCATGGTTTTGATAGTGAAGCTGATTTACATCATCAACTGTACTACAATATTTTAGATAACTGCCTTGGTGAACTCAATGCTGAGTTTGGTGAGCATAATATGAGATTACTTACAGTCATTTCTAGTCGTTGGCCAGAATCCAAGACTTGTTTATTACTTCCGGAAAATCTTGTCCCATTGGCTAAACTCATAGGTGTCGACACTGAGTCGTCTCTTCTGGTAAGTGAATGTCATGTTACTAAGTGACTTATTGAAGAATTTTATTGCCCAGTTCTCAAAAACATTGGTGAAAATTTCAAGATATCATATCCTTTCTGAAATGGATTAACTCACATACACAAGCTTTATGCGGCTGCCCTCACATTCGGTACAAGCACTGCAATATGTGAACACTCCTTCTCAACTGTCACGTGCTTACACAATATAGGCATTCAATGACTCACCGTAGAAAAAGTAAGCTGGTCTTGACTGTATTTTGGGCAGACCTTACACAGAAATTGAACTTGGAGGAAAAAGCAGGAAAATTAAATTATATTGAGTTAATTATCACTATCACATAATGAGTACAGTACTGTGTATATAGATGTTATTAATGGAAGGAATATTTTCTCATTATTTCTCTGTTGTCATTTTTTCATAAACATCATCAGTTTTCATTATTGTCTTGTTGGTTATTTGAGAAAAATTAATTTACATTCAGTTGTTCATTGCTGTACTTCAGTTTATATAATTCTTTCCTGTAAATGTTATATACTTAAACTATCATTACATATATGTGTGTTTAGTTTAATAATTTATGAATTTATATACAGTATACATAAAATGTTGTGAACTGGGTCATTAGTTGTCATAAATAAAGTTAGTGTTCTGTTGTATAATTGGTTTTATATGCAAATGGTTTCATTATAGAAATTACAACTAATAATGTCATATATGGCAGAGTCGTTAATAAATAATCTTGGCCCTCTTGGTCCTTGAACAGGCACCCCCACCGGGTAAAAATCTGACAATGGGTCTTGCAGATAATTTACGATTTGATAAACAGCAACGCCAACACGAAGTCATAACTACGGAGAGAAAATAAAATATAAGAACATAAGTTTCACTCATTAACCAATACTACTCAAAAGAAATTGGAAATGTATTTAAACTCATATTATGGGATTTGATTCCAACAATATAATTCTCACAATTTATAATGTGCATAGAATAGGTTTAAGATCCTACTAAACCAAACGAAAAAATAAATAAGGGATTTGTGGAGATAATAGACTCATGAATCTGGATAGTAAAGCCTAAAAGAAAAATTCAATCAATTCTATATTTATGGTAATAAAACCCCCAATGTGAGGCTCTGTCATTTATTGACAAGTTAAGTTCAGTATTACCGGAGTCAGTGTTTATTGGTTAAAGTGGACAACAACACAGGCTGCCATGTCATATTTTTGGGCAGATTGTTTACAGTAAATAGTTAATTTCTTTGCATACAAAGCACGTAGAGACATCATTTCAGTGTCACGCTATCAGTTCTTCACTGTGTTTTACCCCATAATTGCCCTCATCCTTCATGACCTGTCAACTACAAGTGATTTATGTTCGTATTTACAGAAGAGCGAAAAAAATACTGGTACTTATAACTAAATTAAGAAGTTGTGTCAATTTTATTAGTTAATATGATATTATGTCATTTGTTGCCACCCAAAGAATTTTGATAATTTTACGGTTGCAATCAGTAGTTTTGATCATTCTAAAACACTTTTATTATATGGCATTTCTGTCACAAATTAAGTACTGTATAAGTGAGATATTTTAGTTGCTGGTTTGTTAACCAACCAGATCTTGGTATAGTGCATGGGTTTGGTTAAGTTGGAGTTGGGGTTTCGGTAATTATATACTTTCATATACAATACATACGGTACATATATATTAAGTAGGTAATTTTGCCGCCGCTGGCATCTGGGATGGCCATCAAGGGCGCACACTAAACATTCCGTAAACCAGGCGCGTTTGGGCAGGCAGGCGAGCACCATTAATACTACATCATCCACAGAACAACTGTGGATAATATGAATCAAATATAAACACAGTACTGTGGTACTAAGGGACTCCACCACCACTACCCAATAATGGCTCAGTACAAGTTATGAAGGTGTTATTTGACTGTGCTGGCTGGCCAAATATCCAAAGGGTATTTGACCGTTAGCTGCGGAGATTGTCTATGATTTTAATGGGATTGTGGACAGGATGGCTGTGGGCATTATTACACTGCTTAATCATTATCTCCCTTGTGATACTCCAAGATGTCCCACTTCTCTTATGGACATATAATGATGTAGGTTGAATTGGGTTAGGTTAGATAAACATTTTTTAGTCTATACCTAAACTGTTAAACGTTGAGCTGTTGGTTAATTTAATCATGTTCTATCTTCCTTTACGTGTTCCTATCTCTACTGTGTTACAATAATATGTAGTATATTACAAGAACCTTACAACCTTCAAGATATTATATTATATTTATAATTTGTTAGTCAAATTGATACAGTAAAACCATTGGTAAATATATTGAATAATAATTATTGCCATACAATAATATGATATATAAGTGAGGGTAAAATAGTGCTATAAGCCGTGCCTACACAGCAAGTCTCTCACAACTATTATAAGGCTCTCTCTCACCCCTGCACACTTATCATTCACACTAAACCCAAATGAGTCCTCACAACACAATATTACACCAACACAAACCAATTTTCTTCACAATATTTTTCTCCGCTTTGTTTACATGGAGGAGGCCATGACACACGGCTCCCTCTCACCCTCTATAAAAGGAACAACTTTTACATTAAATTTAGTTTTTAATGATCTAACAATTATAAAAATATTCTATTATATTATTAATTATCTTAAATTGTGTAAATTTTGTCACTGTGTGTACTTTGGCAATAATGCCTTGATAACTTTATATAAGGCCTCCCTCCAGCAGGGACCATTCCCACACACTTTGAAATTTGTTTCTTCCATCTATCTTGTGTTATTTCCTTGTGGTTTTGATGAGAGGAACAAGAAGAATAAAAAGGATTGTGTTTTGATTTTGATGAGAGGATAAAGAAGAGGAATAAGGTATTGATGAGAGGAAGGTTTTAGGGGTAACTATTATATTTGATCACAGAAAACGTCGCCGGGGTAACTATTATATTTAATCAGTGAACTGCATCTTACAAGTTGTACACAGGTTTGGTATTGTCCCCCTAAACTCATTAGCTCTGAGGGTGCAGTACCAGGCCGGTCTCAGTCAAGCCAAGTTATTCTATTTCATGTTTTCTTGGGCCTTTATATGTTAGGGGAGTCCCTCCATGACCCTTGTGTCACTACAAGGATGATCCCCATCTTTTTTTATTAGTTTTTATTGTGGGTTTTTCTGATCTTTCTACAAGATGGACCTCCCGTCTTATATAGAATTTTATTTTTATTTTTGGTAATATTGGATATTTTTGTTATTTCTCCTTTATTTCTGTATATATTTCTATTTTTCTTTATTTATTTAGGTTTAATTTATATTTGCTAATTACTAGTTAAAAATAAATAGAAATTTACCAATTGTTCACTCAATTATTTAAATAAAATTTATAAGCATTTAATATTTAAGAGAGAGTCACTTTGGTAAGGGAAACTATGTCATGTCCTGTAAGTTTATTTTACTCTCTCCTCTTGGTCACAGATTGTCTTGTTACTTCACACTCTAGTGCCTCTTGAGTTATTCTAAAGGTATAAACTATATTTACTGTGTTATTACCGTACATATGGTGGTCCTCAGTCCACATTCCTGCCACTAGGGTCCAGGTACAGGGTGTATTAATATACCTAGAGGCGCCGTCGTCCCTCGTTGGGGCCCTGGGAGCGATGCTGTCC
>NW_024714479.1:0-12937 GCF_018991925.1 Homarus americanus
TGGGGTTAACGTTATGATGTCTCGCACTCAGAATGGGTTGGAGAAAGGAAACTCTTAGAGGTGGTTTTCTTATATAAATATATTATATACAAAACAGTCTGGTGCTGGAGAGTTGCTGCATGGTAGAGGAGTTGCTGTGCAGGAGCTTCTTTAGAGGAGGTGTTGTGTGTTGCAGGGCTCTAAGTAGAATGGACTTCAACGGCGAGGCTGGGAGCTTATATACGCGTCCACCGGAAATAAAACCGCAAGTAAACGTCGCCGGTGTCGACCCCGTCTTAGTCTAGACATCTAGACTTGCCACTACTACTGTCACCTTCTCAACTATCATCATTCCTTCCCTCTTCCTCCTCCTGCCTCCATATTTTAATAATCATCGTCTCTAATATTATTATTATTATTAATATTATTATTATTTTTATTACAGTATTATTATTATTATTATTATTATTATTATTATTATTATTATTATTATTATTATTATTATTATTATTATTATTATTATTATTATTATTATTATTAACAATACAACATGTGGCTGGAACAACAGTAGAAATTAGAAATAAGATAAAAATGTTGTATTAAATTTACAATTAAAACACAAACAAGAACCACAGGTACAAGTCGATCAGTATTTTATCATGAGAGAAAGAGAGAGAAAGAGAGAGAGAGAGAGAGTCCCTGGCTCACTGTTAAGTTATGACATAAAGATGTTGGTAAATATATGGTATGGAAATTGTGTTGATACTCTCTCTCTCTCTCTCTCTCTCTCTCTCTCTCTCTCTCTCTCACACACACACACACACACACACACACCAACCACTAACAAGCAACAACACAACACAAACAAAAATGCCACCACAAAAAATATCATTCCAAAAAACAAACAAACAATTCAAAAAAACAAACAAACAATAAAACAAACAAACGATATAAACAATCAAACGATAGAACAAACAAACGAACAATAAAACAAACAAATAAACAAGCAGAATAAAACACACAAACAATAAATCAAACAAACAAACATACATACAATCAAACAATCAAAAAAACAATATAAACAGTCAAACAATAAAACAAACAAACGAACAATAAAAAAATAAAGCAAACAAACAAACAAAACAAACAGACAAACAATAAAACAAACAAACAATAACACTAACAAACATACATACAAACAATCAAAAAACATAAAAACAATAAAACAAACAAACAGACCCTCTTCAACAAACCACCACCACCAAGGACTTCACTAACCTACCACCTCCACCACCACCTCCTACAACACTATTTATAATCCAAAAACTCCCCAAAGGTCACTCCTGCCTCGGTGACCTTTGGGGGTTAACACTGCCCACTGGTCTAGATCTGGCGAGAAAACTGCCCCCACCCAAAGGTCACTTATTGGGTGTAACAAAGCGCCTGCTGGGTGTGTTGGGTGTGTTGGGTCATTTAGGTGAGTTCCCCCCCCGCCCTCCCCCAACAATCCCCCATCCCCCCTCTCCACCCACAACCCAGGGCCACGGTGTGTAAGGTTAAGGCGTTCAAATTTTAATTGGGTTGATGATGAAATAATGCATGTGAGGAGGAGTAGGAGGAGGTGGAGGAGGAGGAGGAGGTGGAGTAGGAGGAGAAGGAGAAGCAGAAGGAGAAGAAGGCTAGATTACGTTAGGTTATTTTAGGATAGGTTAGGCTAGGCTAGGCTAGATTAAGTTAAGTTAGGTTAGGTCTGGTCAGGTTACATTATGCATGAAGGTACTCAGTTATATGTATATTTATGATCTACAGGATCGTTTATGGCCAGTCAAAAGCTTCCAGAAAAGAGAAATACATAGAAGTTATCACTAATGGCCAATTATCCCTATTTAGTGTAACATACAGTATATATTCGGTCGAGTTCTGCTTATATTTTTTTGTTTTCGTATTATTTAAGTCATTTATTTGCTAACATTTAGCTTAGAATAAGTAAATATTTAAAAAAAAATTGAAAAACTCACAAGTGACTTTGTAACATATAATTAAGTCGAGATAATAATACCAATACCACGTGCTGGTCAAGCTCCGAAAGAGTTGTCCGGGGGTCTAGCTAACCTCTGGTCGGGGCTTGACCAGCACGAAAAAAAAAAAAAAACTTTTTGTTTACTAAAGGTGATTTTGGCAACCTGTGGTGTAATAGTCAGCATGGTCGCTTTGCAAGCGAGTGGACCCGTGTTCGATTCCCGGACAGAGGGAAACTATGAGCATTTTTTTTACGCCATTTGGCTTTCTATTTACCAGTAAATGGGAACCTGGATGTTAATCGATTTGCGGATCTTATTCTGGAATAATGGTTAGCCAGTGCAGTTGCCGAGTTGTCCGGTCTTCTCGGACTATTCATTGAAACTGGGTCATACAACTCGTTAACTTAGGGTGTGGTTGTCGTGTTGGCAACAGATTCTAACACCTTCAACAAATTCACGCCTAGGTGGCCCTAGGGCCGGCCATCCTCGTACACGAAGGGCAACCAATATTATTAGGTGTATAATATTACCATCACTAACACAACCAGCATTATCACTACTATTGTCACCTTCTCAACTATCATCATTCCTTCCCTCTTCCTCCTCCTGCCTCCATATTTTAATAATCTTCGTCTCTATAATTATTATTATTATTATTATTATTATTATTATTATTATTATTATTATTATTATTATTATTAACAATACAACATGTGGCTGGAACAACAGTAGAAATTAGAAATATGATAAAAAAGTTGTATTAAATTAACAATTAAAACACAAACAAGAACCACAGTTACAAGTCGATCAGTTTTTTATCATGAGAGAAAGAGAAAGAGAGAGAGAGAGAGAGAGAGTCCCTGGCTCTCTCTCTCTCTCTCTCTCTCTCTTTCTACTGTTGTTCCAGCCACATGTTGTATTGTTAATAATAATAATAATAATAATAATAATAATAATAATAATAATAATAATAATAATAATAATAATAATAATAATAATAATAATAATAATAATAATAATACGGTAATAATAATAATAAAAATAATGATGATAATAATAGTAATTGAGACGATAATTATTAAAATATGGAGGCAGGAGGAGGGAGAGGGAAGGAATGATGATAGTTGAGAAGATGACAATAGTAGTGATAATGCTGGTTATGGTAGTGATGGTAATATTATACACGTAACAATAATGGTTGCCTTTCGTGTACGAGGATGGCCGGCTCTAGAGCAACCTAGGCGTGAATTTGTTTAAGGTGTTAGAATCTGTCGCCAACACCACAACCACACCCTAAGTTAACGAGTTCTATGACCCAGTTTCAATGAATAGTCCGGAGACCTCGGCAGCTAACCATTCAGAATAGATCACAAATCGATGCTCCAGGTTCGACACTGGTAAAATAGAAAAGCCAAATAACATGCTCATAGTTTCATGCAATCGAAGGTCAGTCCCTCACTACAGGCAGGCATGCTAATTATTACCACAGGCTACCAAAATCACATTTAACAAAAATTTTTTTTTTCGTGCTAGTCAAGCCCGACCAGGGTTAGCTAGACCCCGGGACAATAACGGGCTTGACCAGCACGTGGTATTGGTAATATTATCTGGACTTGATTATATGTTACAAATTCACTTGTGAGTTTTTCAATGTTTTGTTTTGTATAATATTTACTTATTCTAAGCTAAATGTTAACAAATAAATGACTTAAATAATACGAAAACAAACAAATAAACGCGGAACTCCACCTAATATATACTGTATGTTACACTAAATAGGGATAATTGGCCATTAGTGATAACTTCTATGTATTTATCTTTTCTGGAAGCTTTTGACTGGCCATAAACGATCCTGTAGATCATAAATATACATATAAATGAGTACCTTCATGCATAATGTAACCTGACCAGACCTAACGCAACTTAACCTAATGTAGCCTAACGTAACCTAACATAACCTAACGTAACCTAACGTAATCTAACGTAATCTAACGTAATCTAGCCTTGTTGTTGTTGTTGTTGTTGTTGTTGTTGGCCTCCGCCTCCTCTGCTTTATATCATCATCAATTAAATTAAAATTCAAATGCCTTAACCTTACACACTGTGACCTTGGGTTGGAGAGGCGGGATGGGGGAGGGCTGGGGAAGACTCACCTAAATCACCCAGCAGGCGCTTTGTTACACCCAATAAGTGACCTTTGGGTGGGGGCAGTTTTCTCGCCAAGTCTAGACCAGTGGGCAGTGTTAACCCCCAAAGGTCACCGAGGCAGGAGTGACCTTTGGGAAGTTTTGGGATTATAAATAGTGTTGTAGGAGGTGGTGGTGGAGGTGGTAGGTTAGTGAAGTCCTTGGTGGTGGTGGTTTGTTGAAGAGGTGTCTGTTTTTGTTTTGTTTTTTTGTTTGTTTGATTGTTTTTATGTATGTTTGTTTGTTTTATTGTTTGTTTGTTTGTGTTTTTGTTTTATTTATTGTTTGTCTGTTATATTTTGTTTGTTTGTTTGTTTTGTTTTATTCTTCGTTTGTTCGTTTTATTGTTTGTTTGGTTGGTTGTTTGTTTTATTGTTTGTTGGTATGTTTGTTTGTTTGTTTTATTGTTCTTATGTTTGTTTTATTGTTTGTTTTTTAGAATGATGTTTTTTGTGGTGTCATTATTGTTTGTGTTGTGTTGTTGCTTGCTTGTTTGTTTGTGATGTGTTGTTTATTTGTGGTTGGTGTGTGTGTGAGAGAGACAGAGAGAGAGACACACACAGAGAGAGAGAGAGAGAGAGAGAGAGAGAGAGAGAGTATCAACACAATTTCCATACCATATATTTACCAACAACTTTGTCATAACGCAACAGTGAGCCAGGGACTCTCTCTCTCTCTCTCTCTCTCTCTCTCTCTCTCTCTCTCTCTCATGATAAAAAACTGATCGACTTGTACCTGTGGTTCTTGTTTGTGTTTTAATTGTTAATTTAATACAACTTTTTATCTTATTTCTAATTTTTACTGTTGTTCCAGCCACATGTTGTATTGTTAATAATAATAACAATAATACGGTAATAATAATAATAAAAATAATGATAATAATAATAATTGAGACGATAATTATTAAAATATGGAGGCAGGAGGAGGAAGAGGGAAGGAATGATGATAGTTGAGAAGATGACAATAGTAGTGATAATGCTGGTTGTGTTTAAAGGTGCTAGAATCTGTCGCCAACACCACAACCACACCCTAAGTTAACGAGTTGTATGACCCAGTTTCAATGAATAGTCCGAGAAGACCGGACAACTCGGCAACTGCACTGGCTAACCATTATTCCAGAATAAGATCCGCAAATCGATTAACATCCAGGTTCCCATTTACTGGTAAATAGAAAGCCAAATGACGTAAAAAAAAATGCTCATAGTTTCACTCTGTCCGGGAATCGAACAGGGGTCCACTCCCTTGCAAGGCGAGCATGTTGATTATTACACCACAGGTTGCCAAAACCACGTTTAGTAAAAAAAATTATTTTTTTTCGTGCTGATCAAGCCCCGACCAGAGGTTAGCTAGACCCCCGGACAACTCTTTCGGAGCTTGACCAGCACGTGGTATTGGTATTATTATCTCGACTTGATTATATGATACAAATTCACTTGTGAGTTTTTCAATGTTTTGTTTTGTATAATATTTACTTATTCTAAGCTAAATATTAACAAATAAATGACTTGAATAATACGAAAACAAATAAATAAAAGCGGAACTCGACCTAATATATACTGTATATTACACTAAATAGGGATAATTGGCCATTAGTGATAACTTCTATGTATTTATCTTTTCTGGAAACTTTTGACTGGCCATAAACGATCCTGTAGATCATAAATATACATATAAATGAATACCGTCATGCATAATGTAACCTGACCAGACCTAACCTAACGTAACCTAACGTAACCTAACGAAATCTTCTTCTTCTTCTTCTCCTCACATGCATTATTTCATTATCAACCCAATTAAAATTCGAACGACTTAACTTTACACACCGTGGTCCTGGGTTGTGGGTGGAGAGGGGGGATGGGGGATTGTTGGGGGAGGGCGGGGGGAGACTTCTATGTTTGACTTTGATACCCCCAAAATGTTCTACACTACTGAGGGTACACACAAACACTTGTTATCTTGAAAATAGGAACAAAGAAACTGGCTTCCACACCATAAGGACTAGTGATCTCAACTACCTGTATCACTCCGCGCTGGCATGCACAGATACCAGCATTCACAAGCTGAATACATACTATGTAAATATGATAATTCACATACATAACATGGTGCATAATAAATGGAAATATTACATAGGATTAATACATGTTCTGTAATACTTTACTATACATAATTAATAGAGTAATATAAGAATACACAGCTTTAGGTACTACTTCGTGTCCATATTATACACCTCCCTCCCCCCTATACGCTCATAATTTCATCTTGAGCGGACCTTTTGTTTCTGAGTCGCTCGGACCTGCGGAGTACCGGGGCAGAAACACAAGGTGGGGACGGATTTACTGTAAAGACATCACATTAGGGGACTCAACTGGGGAAGGGTCAACACTAGGCAGCTCCACAGGTCGGAGGAAACGACGGTTCCTCCACCATACTCTACCACTAGGAAGACGCACTTGGTAGTCCCTGGACCGGCCAATACCCATGACAACCCCAACCTTGTCCCAGCGGTGAGATACCTGATCTTGAATCCTGACCTGCTGGCCGATACTCAACCTGGGAAGGGGACGGGCATGACAGTCGTACCGAGCAGCGACATCTGCCGCTCGTTCTGCTGCACGGCGGTCATATTCTTCAGTCTTGGCTTGCCATTCTTGAGAAAAAGACTTCGGGTGGGCAGGAACACAAGACCTGAGATGCTGTCCACATAGAACCTGGGCTGGGGAGCGTCAGGTGAAGTTCGGAGTGTTGCGTAACTCTAACAAACCTCGATCGAAGTCCTCGCAGTCGATATTTCCTGAGGTGACACCCTAAGGATCAGGTGTTTAACAGTCTTGACTGCGGCTTCAACGTGTCCATTCGCCTGGGGGTAGTGGGGCGAGGTCACGACTTGACTGACTCCCCAACGGTCCATGAAGTCCCGGAACTCGTGGCTGGTGAACTGGGGTCCTCCATCAGTCCTGAGGCGGAGGGGAACACCAACTTCTCTGAAGTAATGTCTGAAATTCCGGATCGTAGCAGTAGCCGTTGTATCACTACCACAGGGGACGACAACAGGCCATCCAGACAATCGGTCGGCAATGACGAGGAAGGACTTCCCTGCCACTGCAAAGAAGTCGGCCGACACAGACTCGAAGGGTCTTGAAGGGTTATCGTCGCACATTAAAGGTTCCTGTTGCTGGCTGGGTTGCAGAATCTGGCACGGCTCACAGGCACGGACGGTACTTGCAATGTCCGCGTCGATTCCGGGCCAAAATACAGTCTGCTTCGCCCGTCGCTTGGTGGCCTCCACTCCTCGATGGCTGTCGTGAAGGCGGGTCAAGGTACGGCGGCGTAGGGCAGCAGGAATGACTACTCGTGGACCATACAAGACGAGGTCTCCGTCACAATAGAGGTCCTCGCGTATCTTCCAGTACGGGAGTAGCGATTCATGAAGGTCGTATCGGTTAGATGGAAATCCCTGGGACACACAGTCGACGAGCCGGATATAGGAAGGGTCGGCCCGGGCTGCGGTGTGGAGATCTTCATGGGTCTTGTCTGCATCCGGTGCTGTAGACTCTTCTGATGTGAAGACGGCCTTCAATGAGACTACTGACTTGAGGGATGCGGCAGCTGTAGAACACAACATCTCGTCCTCCGGGGTGGGGCGACTGACAGGGGCGCGGGACAGGGCATCCGGGATGCACAGCAGCTTACCCGCACGCCACACAGCCGTGAAGAGATAAGGCGAGAGCTTCTCTTTCAAACGTTGAAGGCGAGGATTCTCTACTGCAACCAAAGAGTAGTGATTGATCATAGGTACAAGAGGGCGATGATCCGTGAAGAGGGTGAAGTGCTGAAGTCCTATGAGGTAGAAGCGGCACTTCGCCATTGCCCAGACAACAGCCAACATATCCAGCTCAATCGTGGCATATCGGGTCTCAGCGTCCGTCAGGAACCGGGATCCACACTGAATTAAGCGGAGTTGTCCACCGCCATGGTCCTGCAGAAGGGTGTAACCAACGCCGTAGAGTCTGGAGGCGTCAGTCTGGAGGACGGTGGGTAGGGCTGGGTCGTAACAGGCGAGGACAGGTGGACTTAAGAAGGCCTGCTTGACTCGCTGGAAGGCCTCTTGATGATCTGGGGTCCACAGGAATGTCCTCCTGGGGCTCAGTAGGGAGGGTAACGGCTGGGCTGCGGCGGAGATGTCAGGTGAAAATTCAGCCAGCTGATTGACCAGACCCAAAAAAGAACGGAGGTCTGTCAGGTTGGCAGGGGTTGGAAAATCCCTGATTCCACTTAATTTCTCCGGGTCAGCTGCGACACCTGATGCTGAGAGAGTGTACCCACAGAAGTTCACTGATGGTGCGGCGACTACAAACTTGTCAGCGTTGAGGATAATCCCGTACTTTCGACATCTGGTGAGAACTTCATATATTCGGGAGAGGTGGGCACAGTAGTCTTCGTCATGGAGTAAAATATCATCAACCACCTTGACACAATTCGTGACTCCTTGAAGGGCCGCGTCACCACGTTGACAGAATGCATCGCCCGGAGCGGCAAACCCCATGGGGCCTCTGCAATACTGATATCTTCCATATGGTGTGATGAATGTAGTCAAATGCTGGTCTTCTTCGGCTAACTCGATCTGCCAATAACCACATAAGGCGTCCATTGTTGTAAAAAACTTCGCCTTCGGGTCCACATTTCGAACAGCTGCGAAGGGTGTGGGTGAAGGGTGGGCTGGACGGGAAACTTGCTGGTTAAGTTTTGACACATCGGTGGTGATCCGTACTCCACCACGAGGTTTGGCGACGGGGACGAGAGGGTGGCACCAAGGTGAAGGTTCGTCTCCGGCCGGCTTGATGATTCCCTGAGCAGCCATGGAGTCAAGCTCTTGTCTAACTAGCTCCTTGTAGGCGTGAGGAATCAAACGAGGGGTGTGGATGGCAAAAGGTGTGGCACCATCCTTAAGATGAATCTTCATAGGTGGACCCACCATCGGCTTGAGTGGTGTGGATCCCAAAGATTTCTTCGTAACCAACACGTCAGCAAACTCCTTGAGAAGGTAAGCTCTTGCATCAGAAGGGGACGTGTTTGTAGCGATAGGGAGTTCCTTCAACCTGTTGACATGGGTGACCTTTAAAATGGGTTTGGGGAATTCCTTGGAAATAATGGCCAACTCTTGACAAGGGCCATATGATAAAAGCGGAGTCGGGATCCCATCATGAACATCAATCCGGGCTGAGCAAGACTGCTTACCAAAGGTAAGAATAGCTGTCTGACGGCCGCCAATTATGTTGTCGTTATGGGGTCTATAAAAACAGCGGCCAGATCAGAACTGTTGTCTAATTGCGGTAATAATTCAATCTTCATCTCTACATAATTGGTTTGATAACAAGAATAATGATTAAAGCAGTGTCAAGGTAACTGGTTCAGGGTGTGTGTGTGTGGGTGTGTGTGTGTGTGTGTGTGTGTGTGTGTGTGTGTATTACATAGTAGGGAAGATCAGCTAAAACTAATGGCCCATCACTTTTTGGGTAGATTTTAGTGTATATAAACAGAAAATAATTTCAGTTTCAATATTTTGCAACCTTTTGCTAGGTAAATTTTAGCGTGAAATTTATCGAAAATCTAACGTACAGCTGCATTAGTGCATTACAATTAAATAGTGAACATTGCTTTCTGACTTCATTCTTTAACAACCCAACTAACAATATTTTTTTCTGTTTCAGATTCTGATGCATTTATTAGTTGATAATATTTGCGATGGCTGCTTGGCATTGGACGAGAACCAAAATCATATCACCAGTCACTATCTTGGGTCTGGGAGAAACTCCTGAAGTCGATTTTTCCGTGAGAGATGCTTTGAGATACGGTGTTTTAATCAGGCAAATCAGTAGAAAAAAGACGAAACTTACACAGAAACAAAGACATTTGCCAGTGATATGACCAAAGCTGTCTTGGCACGAAGTACCACTCTGGCTAACGCTCAGTTCAAGCCTCCAGTCTGTAAATCAAAAAGATGATTAGTGAGAGACTGCTAGCCAGTTAGGAAAAGGCAAGAGATATCTCTCTTGGGAGAGGAAAACTTGCAGTTAAGGACAGCTTTACCAAACAACTGGACCAGTTATTTGACATAATTACTTGCAAGTGAATTGTTCTGTCCTGAGTTTGGATGCGATCGTGACTGTAAATCCGAAACCCCACATCTCCTGTATTTGCAGCGTGAACTGAAGATTCCTGTGATCGAACTGGCATTTGTCAAAGCACAGAGAAGACTGGCAGTATAGGGGCTCTCATGATTTCTAGCCAAGATATTCCGGAGTCCAAGAGACAGGAGGCTGCCACAGAGAGACAGATGAGGAGAAGAGTTGCCGAGGAAAAGAGACTTGAGAACGCCCAGGGTGAGGTAAAAAAGGCCGATGATTGGAGTCAAGCTGATTCAGAGTTTAATGACTTCCCCCATGGCTGATCCGAGTGCTGACCAGGAGAATGGTGACTGTCCCTAACCCAGAAAATAATGATCCCAAACCTTCCAGGCATAAGATTCGAAATAGGAAAGATATCCCGAGCATAGCTCTGGCCAGCATGCGACACCACACTGGTCTCAGAGAAACTGCAGAGATAGCAACAGCTGCCTCGATTGACGGTGGTTTGATAACACCTGATGATGTTCACCTGGTGATAGATCATAACAAAGTAAGGAGAGCTCAGGAGAAACTTGTCAGTAACCTAGAAGAGAAGTTTGATAAGGGGATAAGAGAAAATGGAATCAATTGTTTGTTCTTTGATGGGAGAAGGGATGACACTAAAGTGTTCATGAAAGTTGGAGATTCTGACAAGTTGTTCCTTGCCATGGTGAAGGAGGAACACTACTCCTGCTGCACTGGTGCAGTGAACCAGGAGGGAAGTATTTGTGGCATTTCACTCCAGAGAAAGATGACATCAGGAAACCAGCTGAGATAGTGGCAGATAACATTGTGAACTGGCTCAGAGAGAGGAACGTAGGCCGGACCCTGCAGGCCATTGGAGGGGACAGCACCAACACGAACACAGGGTGGCAAGGGGGGGTCATACAGTGGATAGAGCGGAAGATTGGGAGGAAGCTGGTCTGGATTGTTTGTGACCTCCACACCAACGAGTTACCACTCAGACATCTGATCCAGGAGCTGGATGGCAAGACTCTTTCAAATAACAGATGGTCTGGTGCTCTTGGCAAGCTGCTGGACTCTGCCACTGAGTTAGAAATAAATCCGAGCTTTGAAAAAAACACAGTTGGCCCTCCACTCGTTGAGCTTGCACATACTGTGATTGACGACCTGAGTGCTTACCAGTACTATGGTTACATGATTTGTAGTGCCATCAAAACTGGGGTCATGCCTGATAGACTTGCTTACCTGCAATTAGGTCCGATCTCACATTCTGGGTGGCTCTGGCGGCTCTCCAGGTTCTGCAGAATTTGGGTGCGCTCGCGATAAACTGAAAGGGAACCAGCTTCTACAACCCGCAAGACTTATTGTCCAATTCATCGTAGTGTCTACTTGTAAATTGGTTCAACACCAAGGAATCCAAGTCATCGTTCTCCGAAGGTCAGGCATGTTCTCTTCCAGCTTGAGCTCCTGAGGAGTCAGCCAAGGGAAGGTTCAGCCAATTGTGGGGAGCAGACTGTGAGGAGATCTTCCTGGTATGCTCATCCAGAGAGCAGTTCTGCAGACAATGCTCTGCAGTAAGGATGAAGAGGAAAGAAGTATGATCAAAAAGATCTTGGATATGAGACTTATATGAGAGGATCTGGGCATGACCGAATCAGTTGGTGACGATTCCTTCAGGGTCAGGAAGACTCCTGAAGTCAATCTAGGTGCCAAGACCCTCACTGATCTCATAGATCTGGATAACATCCAGGCTGACAGTGAGCCCCCTCTTACCTGCAGCCTCACCAATGTTCAAGTCAGAGCTTTCCTGGACAACCCCATGCATGTCCCTGCCTGGCCCTCGCACACCCAGAGTATAGAGCGTTGTGTACAGCAAGTGAGCGAGGCCAGCAGTCACGTGTACAGCCAGGAGAGAAGGGAAGGCTACATCCGAGCTCAGGTGGTCAACAGGAGGTGATAGTAGAAACAGAAAGCAAGAAAGAACATGTTCTCTATGGTGTGCAACTTAACTGCCCGGGTGCGTAGTAAAAATAAAACCGGTTTTTGTATTTGATGATTTTGTTTTCTAAAGGAATATTAAATTTAATAAATAATGTCCAAGATCATTCGTTTCACTATTCTGGATCATTTTCATCCAAATAAATTAACCTGATACATTTACTTTACTTTAAATAAGCTATTTAGTGGTGTTGGTAAAAGGGTGGGAATACTGAATTTTCATAAGATTTCAAGTTAAAATTTACCTAGCAAAAAATAAAAACTTTTCAAATCTGAAGATATCACATGATTCTGCACATTGAACTACATCATTAATACCATGGGCCGATTTTTCAAACTCAAAAAAAAAAATTCGCCTCCGTATGACACACCCTATTACATAGTGTGCAGCTTATTAGTCAAACACACACACACACACAGGACCTCTTTACACTATAACCACCACCACACCACAACCATACCAAAACCTCCCCCACACCGCCACTCCACCACACCATAACCACTACTATACCACAACCACCACCACACCACAACCACCTCACAACCACCACCACACCATAACCACTACTATACCACAACCACCACACAACAAATACCACCACATAAATACTACCACTACACC
>NW_024714480.1:0-20000 GCF_018991925.1 Homarus americanus
TCTGTATTTGCAATGGCAGCAGGTGGGTGGTGGACTGTGGGGGAGGTGATCTTGTGGGTACAACCGCAGCTGCAGATGGTGGTAGTGGACTGTGGGGGAGGTGATCCTGTGGGTGCAGCAGCAACAGCAGGATGTGTGGACTGTGGGGAGTTGATCCTGTGGTGCAGCAGCACGCAGCAGCAGCACAGCAGCAGCAGCAGCAGGTAGTGGTGTGGACTGTGGGGGAGTTGATCCTGTAGATGCAGCAGCAGCAGGTGATGGTGAGTGGACTGTGGGGAGTTGATCCTGTAGGTGCAGCCACAGCAGCAGGTGGTGGTAGTGGACTTTGGGGAGTTGATGCTTAGGTGCAGCAGCAGCAACAACACAACAACAGCAGCAACAACAGCAGCAGCAGGGAGCAGCAGGTGGGCGGCGGCCTGTGGGGATTGATCCTGTAGGTGCAGCAGCATGGTGACAGTGGTGGACTGTGGGAGGTTGATCCTGTGGGTGCAGCAACAGCAGGTGGTGGTAGTGTGAACTGTGGGAGTTGATCCTGTAGGTGCACCAGCCAGCACAGGGGCAGCAGCAGGTGGTGTGAGTTTACTGTGGGGGAGTTGATCCTGTAGGTGCAGCAGCAGGTGGTGGTAGTGTACTGTGATGGAGTTGATCCTGTAGGTGCAGCAGCAACAACAACAACATAAGCAGCAGCAGATGTTGGTAGTGGACTGTGGGGAGTTGATTCTGTAGGTGCAGCAGCAGGTGATGGTGGTGGATTGTGGGGAGTTGATTCTGTGGTGCAGCAGCAGCAGGTGGTGACTGGTGAGCTGGTGAGATTTCTATGTAGGCACAGTGGCAGCAGCAGGTGATATTGGTGGACTGTGGGTGAGGTGATCCCGTAGGTGCAGCAGCAGCAGGTGGTGGTGGTGGACTGGGGAGTTGATCCCTGTAGGTGCAGCAGCAGCAGCAGGTGGTGGTGGTGGATGGGGAGGAGGTGATCCTGTAGGTGCAGGGAGCAGAAGGTGAGTGATGGTGGACTGTGGGGGAGTTGGTCCTGCTTGGGTGCAGCAGGTGGTGAAGGACTGTGGGGAAGTTGATCCTGTAGAACATGGCAGCAGGTGAGTGAGTGGTGGACTGTGGGTTGAGTTGATTACCAGCCCAGGTGCAACAGCAGCAGTAGCAGCAGCAGCAACAACAAGGCAGCAGCGGGTGGTGGTAGTGTGTGTGGGAGTTGATCCTGTAGGTGCAGCAGCAGCAGCAGGTGGTGATGGTGAACTGTGGGGAGTTGATCCTGTAGGTGCAGCAGCAACAGCAGGTCGTGGTGGTGGATTGGGGAGGGAGTTGATCCTGTAGGTGCAGCAGCAGCAGCAGGTGGTGGTGGACTGTGGTGGAGTTGATCCTGCTTAGGTGCAGCCCAGCAGGAGCGGAGTTGTGTGGACTTTGGGGAGTTGATCCTGTAGGTGCAGCAGCAACAGCAGCAGCAGCAGCAGCAGCAGCAGCAGCAGCAGGTGGTGGTGGCGGCTGTGGGATTGATCCTGTAGGTGCAAGAAGCAGGTGAGGTGGTGGTGGTGGCCTGTATGGGGAGTTGATCCTGTAGCTGCAGCATCAGCACTAGGTAATTAGTGGTTGACTGTGGTGGAGTTGATCTGTAGGTGCAGCAGCATGGCAGTGGTGATAGGCGGACTGTGGGAGTTGATCCTGTAGGTGCAGCAGCAGGTGGTGGTGGTTGACTGTGGTGGAGTTGATCCTGGCAGATTGCAGCAGCATCAGAAGGTGGTGGTGGTGGACTGTGGGGAAGTTGATCCTGTGGAGTGCAACAGCAGCAGCAGCAGGTGGTGGTGAACTGTGGTGGAGTTGATCACTGTAGGTGCAGCAGCGGCAGCAGCAGCAGCATCAACAGCAACAACAACAACAACAACAGCAACAGCAACAGCAACAGCAACATAAAGCGGCAGCAGCGGGTGGTGTGGGCTGTGGGAGTTGGTCCTGTAGATGCAGCAGCAGCAGGTGGTGATGGTGGACTGGTGAGAGAGGGATCCTGTAGGCACAGTGGCAGCCATGGTGGACTGTGGGGAGGTGATCCCGTAGGTGCAGCAGCAGCAGCAGGTGGTGGTGGTGGTTGTGGGGAATGGTTGATCCTGTAGGTGCAGCAGCAGGTGATGGTAGTAGACTGTGGGGAGTTGATCCTGTAGATGCAGCAGCAGGGTGGTGATGGTGGACTGGTGAGAGCACAGTGGCGGCAACAGGAAGGTGATATTGGTGGACTGTGGGAGGAGTGATCCGTAGGTGCAGCAGCAGCAGCAGGTGGTGGTGGTGGACTGTGGGGTAGTTGATCCTGTAGGTGCAGCAGCAACAGCAGGTGGTGGTGGTGTGGTTATGGGAGGTGATCATGGGGTGCAGGAGCAGAAGGTGGTGGTGGTGGACTGTGGGGGAGTTGGTCCTGGGGTGCAGCGGGTGGTGAGGGGCTGTGGGAGTTGATCCTGTAGGAGCAGCAGCAGCAGGTGGTGGTGGTGGACTGTGGGTGAGTTGATCCTGTAGGTGCAACAGCAGCAGTGCTTATGTGCTGTAACTCTTTCTTTAGAGCAACAGCAGGTGGTGGGGTGTATTGTGGGGGAGTTGATCCTGTGGTGCAGCAGCAGCAGGGTGGTGATGATGAACTGTGGGGAGTTGATCCTGTAGGTGCAGCTGCAACAGCAGGTCGTGGTGGTGGTGGGAGGAGTTGATCCTGTAGGTGTGCAGCAGCAGCAGCAGGTGGTGAGTGAACTGTGGGCTGGAGTTGATCCTGTGGGGTACAGCAGCAGGAGCAGGTTGTGTGTGATGGACTTTTGGGGAGTTGATCCTGTAGGTGCAGCAGCAGCAGCAGGTGGTGATGAGCTGTGAGGAGTTGATCCTGTGGGCAGCAGCAACAGCAGGTCGTGGTGGTGGATTGGTGGGGAGGGAGTTGATCCTGTGGGTGCAGCAGCAGCAGCAGGTGGTGAGTGAACTGTGGTGGAGTTGATCCTGTAAGGGTGCAGCAGCAGGAGCAGGTTGTATTAGTGGACTTTGGGAGTTGATCCTGTAAGAGTTACAGCAACAACAACAACAACAGCAGCAGCAGCAGCAGGTGGTGGTGGCGGCGGCCTGTGGGGGAGTTGATCCTGTAGGTACGGAAGCCTTGGGTGGTGGTGGTGGCCTGTGTGGGGGAGTTGATCCTGGCTGCAGCATCAGCAACAGGTGGTGGTGGTTGACTGTGGTGGGAGTTGATCCTGTAGGTGCAGCAGCTTGGCAGCAGGTGGTGATGGTGGACTGTGGGGAAGTTGATCCTGTAAGGTGCATGCCAACAGCAGGTGGTGGTGGTTGACTGTGGTGGAGTTGATCCTGTAGGTGCAGCAGCAGCGGCGGGTGTTGTTGATGGTTGACTGTGGTGGAGTTGATCCTGTAGGTGCGGCAGCATCAGAAGGTGGTGGTGGTGGACTGTGGGGGAGTTGATCCTGTAGGTGCAGCAGCAGCAGCAGGTGGTGAGGTGGCTGTGGTGGAGTTGATCATAGCCAGGTGCAGCAGCGGCAGCAGCAACAGCATCAGCAACAACAACAACAGCAACAGCACAACAACAACAGCAACAACAACATAAGCGGCAGCAGCAGGGGCAGCAGGTGGTGGTGGTAGACTGGGGACTTGGGTCCTGTGGGTGCAGCAGCAGCAGGTGGTGATGGTGGACTGGTGAGAGAGGATCCTGTAGGCACAGTGGCAGCAGCAGGTGATGTGGTGGACTGTGGGGAGGTGAGTCCATGGGTGCACGCCTTGCTGCTTGGCAGGTGGTGGTGGTGGACTGTGGGGTGGTTGATCCTGTAGGTGCAGCAGCAGCAGGTGATGGTGTGGAGCTGTGGGGGAGTTGATCGCTGCCAGATGCAGCAGCAGCAGGTGGTGATGGTGGACTGGTGAGAGAGAGAGAGGGATCCTGTGAGGCACAGTGGCAGCAGCGGAAGGTGATATTGGTGGACTGTGGGAGGTGATCCCGTAGGTGCAGCAGCAGGTGGTGGTGGTGGACTGTGGGGTAGTTGATCCTGTAGGTGCAGCAGCAACAGCAGGTGGTGGTGGTGGATTATGGGGAGGTGATCATGTAGGTGCAGGATCAGAAGGTGGTGTGGTGTATGGGGAGTTGGTCCTGTAAGGTGCAGCAGGTGGTGAGACTGTGGGGAGTTGATCCTGTAGGAGCAGCAGCAGCAGGTGGTGGTGGTGGACTGTGGGTGGTTGATCCTGTAGGTGCAACAGCAGTAGCAACAGCAGCAACGCTTTCTGCTTCTTTAAAACAGCAACAGGTGGTGGTAGTGTGTATTGTGGGGGCGGTCCTGGCAGGTGCAGCAGCAGCAGCGGGTGTGGTGATGGTGAGCTTCTGTGAGGGAGTTGATCCTGTGGGTGCGGCAGCAACAGCAGGTCGTGAGGTGGTGGATTGGGGAGGGAGTTGATCCTGCTGCAGCAGCAGCAGGTGGTGATGGTGAACTGTGAGGAGTTGATCCTGTAGGTGCTGCAACGGCAGGTCGTGGTGGTGGATTGGGGAGGAGTTGATCCTGTAGGTGCAGCAGCAGCAGCAGGTGAGTGAGTGAACTGTAGTGGAATTGATCCCTGTAGGTGCAGCAGCAGGGCAGGTTGTGGTGGACTTTGGGGAGTTGATCCTGTAGGTGCAGCAGCAGCAACAGCAGCAGCAGCAGCAGCAGCAGCAGGTGGTGGCGGCGGCCTGTGGGGGTTGATCCTGTAGGTGCAAGCAGGTGGTGGTGAGGTAGCTGTGGGGAGTTGATCCTGTAGCTGCAGCATCAGCAGCAGGTGGTGGTGGGTTGACTGTAGTGGAGTTGATCCTGTAGGTGCGCTTGGCAGCAGCAGGTGTGATAGTGGACTGGGGAGTTGATCCTGTAGGTGCAGCAACAGCAGGTGGTGAGTAGTTGACTGTGTTGGAGTTGGTCCTGTAGGTGCAGCAGCAGCGGGTGTGGTGATAGTTGACTGTGGTGGAGTTGATCCTGTAGGTGCAGCAGCATCAGAAGGTGGTGAGTGTGGTGGACTGTGGGGAGTTGATCCTGGGGTGCAGCAGCAGCAGCAGGTGGTGGTGAACTGTGGTGGGTTAGTCCTGCTTGGGTGCTAGCAGCAGCAGCAGCAGCATCAACAACAACAACAACAACAACATAAGCAGCAGCAGCAGCAGCAGGGTGGTGGTGGTAGACTGGCGGTTGATCCTGTAGATGCAGCAGCAGCGGGTGATGGTAGTGGGCTGGCCAGAGTTGATCCTGTAGATGCAGCAGCGGGAGGCAGTGATAGTGGACTGGTGAGAGAGGGATCCTGTAGGCACGGGGAGAGTGGCGGCAGCGGGTGATATTGGTGGACTGTGGGGAGGTGATCCGTAGGTGCAGCAGCAGCAGCAGGTGGTGGTGGTGGACTGTGGAGTGGTGATCCCTGTAGGTGCAGCAGCAACAGCAGGTGGTGGTGAGTGAATTATGGGGGAGGTGATCATGTAGGTGCAGGGAGCAGAAGGTGGTGGTGGTGGACTGTAGAGTTGGTCTGTAAGGTGCAGCAGGTGGTGAGAAGGGCTGTGGGGAGTTGATCCTGGCAAGGCAGCAGCAGCGGAAGGTGGTGGTGGTGGACTGTGGGTGAGTTGATCCTGTAGGTGCAACAGCAGCAGTAGCAGCAGCAGCAGCAGCAACAGCAAGAGCAGCAGCAGGTGGTGGTAGTGTATTGTGGGGAGTTGATCCTGTGGGGTGCAGCAGCAGCAGCAGGTGGTGATGATGAACTTCTGTGGGGAGTTGATCCTGTAGGTGCAGCTGCAGCAGCAGGTCGTGAGTGATTAGATTGGGGAGGAGTTGATCCTGTAGGTGCAGCAGCAGCAGCAGGTGAGTGGTGAACTGTGGTGGAGACGTTGATCCTGTAGGTGCAGCAGCAGGAGCAGGTTATGTGATGGACTTTGGGGAGATTGATCCTGTAAATTTTGCTTACAGCAGCAGGTATTGATGTGAACTGTGAGGTTGATCCTGTAGGTGCAGCAGCAACAGCAGGTCGTGGTGAGTGGTGGGGAGGAGTTGATCCTGTAGGTGCAGCAGCAGCAGGTGGTGGTGGACTGTGGTGGAGTTGATCCTGTGGGAGGTGCAGCAGCAGGGCAGGTTGTAGTAGTGGACTTTGGGGAGTTGATCCTGTAGGTGGCAACAGCAACATGCTGCTGCTGCTTAGCAAGTGGTGGTGGCGGCGGCGCTGGTGGGGATTGAGTCCTGTAGGTGCAGAAGCAGGTGAGGTGGTGGTAGCTGTGCGGTTGATCCTGTGGCATCAGCAGGTGGTGGTGGTTGACTGTGGTGGAGTTGATCCTGTAGGTGCCTTGCTGTAGCAGGTGGTGATGGTGAGACTGTGGGGAGTTGATCCTGTAGGTGCAGCAGCAACAGCAGGTGGTGGTAGTTGACGTGGTGGGAGTTGATCCTGCTTGGGAGTGCAGCAGCAGCAGCAGGTGGTGATGGTTGACTGTGTGGTGGAGTTGATCCTGTGATTGCAGCAGCATCAGAAAGGTGGTGGTGGTGCTGTGGGGGAGTTGATCCTGTAGGTGCAGCAGCAGCAGCAGGTGGTGGTGGACCTGTGGTGGAGTTACCTTAGGTGCAGCAGCAGCAGCAGCAGCATCAACAAGCAACAGCAACAGCAACAGCAACAACAACAACAGCAGCAGCAGCGGCAGGGCAGTGGTATTGAACTGTAAGGGGACTTGATCCTGTAGATGCAGCAGCAGCGGGTGGTGGTGGACTGGTGAGAGAGAGGGATCCCGTAGGCACAGTGGCAGCAGCAGGTGATATTGGTGGACTGTATGGGAGGTGATCCCGTAGGTGCAGCAGCGGCAGCAGGTGGTGGTGGTGGACTGTGGGTAGTTGATCCTGTAGGTGCAGCAGCAGCAGGTGATGTTGTAGTAGACTGAGAGTTGATCCTGTAGGTACAGCAGCAGCAGGTATTTGATGGTGGACTGGTGAGAGAGGGATCGCAGGCTGCAGTGGCAGCGGCGGGTGATATTGGTGGACTGTGGGAGGTGATCCCGTGGGTGCAGCAGCAGGTGGTGGTGGTGGGTAGTTGATCCCTGCTTAGGTGCAGCAGCAGCAGCAGGTGGTGGTGAAGTGGTTATGGGGGAGGTGATCATGTAGGTGCAGGATCAGAAGGTGGTGAGTGGTGGACTGTGTGGGGAGTTGGTCCTGTAGGTGCGAAAAGCGGGTGGTGGCGAAGGACTGTGGGGAGTTGATCTGTAGCAGGAGGCGCTTTGGCAGCAGGTGGTGGTGGTGGACTGTGGGTGAGTTGATCCTGCTTAGGTGCAACAGCAGCAGTAGCAGCAGCAGCAGCAGCAACAGCAAGAGCAGCAGCAGGTGGTGGTAGTGTATTGTGGGGAGTTGATCCTGTAGGTGCAGCAGCAGCAGCGGTGGTGATGTGAACACTGTAGGGAGTTGATCCTGTAGGTGCAGCAGCAACAGCAGGTCGTGGTGGTGTTAGTTGGGGAGGAGTTGATCCTGCCAGGTGCAGCAGCAGCAGCAGGTGGTGATGGTGAACTGTGAGGGATTGATCCTGTAGGGGTGCAGCTACAGCAGGTCGTGGTGAGTGTGGGAGGGAGTTGATCCTGTGGGGTGCAGCAGCAGCAGCAGGTGGTGGTGATGAACTGTGGTGGAGTTCCTGCCAGGTGCAGCAGCAGGGAGCGGAGTTGTAGTAGTGAACACGGGGAGTTGATCCTGTGGGGTGCTTGCTGCTGCTCTGCTGCTGCTGCTGCTGCTAGAAGGTGGTGGTGGCGGCGGCCGCTGTGGGAGATGATCCTGTAGGTGCAGCAGGTGGTGGTGGTTGACTGTGTTGGAGTTGATCCTGTAGGTACATGGCAGCAGGTGGTGATGGTTGACTGTGGTGGAGTTGATCCTGTGGGGTGCAGCAACAGCAGCAGGTGGTGGTGGTTGACTGTGTTGGAGTTGATCCTGTAGGTTACAGCAGCAGCAGCAGGTGGTGATGGTTGACTGTGGTGGGAGTTGATCCTGCTTAGGTGCAGCAGCAGCAGCAGGTGGTGGTAGTGTACTGTTGGGGAGTTGATCCTGTAGGTGCAACAGCAGGTGGTGGTGGTGGATTGTGGAGGGAGTTGATCCTGTAGGTGCAGCAGCAGCAGCAACAGCATCAGCATCAACAACAACAACAACAACAACAACAACAGCATAAGCAGCAGCAGCAGCAGGTGGTGGTAGTAGACTGTGGGGGAGTTGATCCTGTAGATGCAGCAGCAGCAGGTGATGGAAGTAGACTGTGGGGGAGTTGATCCTGTAGATGCAGCAGCAGCAGGTGATGGTAGTAGACTGTGGGGGAGTTGATCCTGTAGATGCAGCAGCAGCAGGTGATGGTAGTAGACTGTGGGGAAGTTGATCCTGTAGGTGCAGCAGCAGCAACAACAACAACAGCAGCAGCAGCAGCAGCAGCAGCAACAACAGCAGCAGCAGCAGCAGCAGCAGCAGCAGGTAGTGGTGGCGGCGGCCGGTGGGGGAGTTCATCCTGTAGGTGCAGCAGCAGGTGGTGGTGGTGGATTGTGGGGGAAGTAATTCTGTAGGTGCAGCAGCAGGGGGTAGTGGACTGTGGGGTAGTTGATCCTGTAGGTGCAGCTGCAGAGTGTTGGTGGACTGTGGGAAAGTTGATGCCTTAGGTGCAGCAGCAACAGCAACAATAGCAGCAGCAGCAGCAGCAGGTGATGGTGGTAGTGGACTGTGGGGGAGTTGATCCTGTAGATGCAGCAGCAGCAGGTGATGGTAGTGGACTGTGGGGGAGTTGATCCTGTAGGTGCAGCAGCAGCAGCAGGTGGTGGTAGTAGACTTTGGAGGAGTTGATCCTGTAGGTGCAGCAGCAGCAGAAGCAGCAACAACAACAAGTACAGCAGCAGCAGCAGCAGCAGGTAGTGGTGGCGGCGGCTCTGGGAGAGTTGATCCTGTAGGTGCAGCAGCAGGTGGTGGTGGTGGTCTGTGGGGGGAGTTGATCCTGTAGCTGCAGCATTAGCAACAGGTGGTGAGTGGTTGACTGTGGGAAGTTGATGCTGTAGGTGAAGCAGCAGCAACAGCAGCAACAGGTGGTGGTGGTGTGGACTGTGGGGGAGTTGATCCTGTAACTGCAGCATTTGCAGCAGGTGGTGGTGGTGAAGCTGGCAGAGTTGATGCTGTAGGTGCAGCAGCAGCAGCAGCAGCAACAGGTGTGGTGTGAGTGGACTGTGGGGAGTTGATCCTGTGGGGTGCAGCAGCAGCAGGTGAGGTGACAGTGGACTGTGGAGTTGATCCTGTAGGTGCAGCAGCAGGTGGTGTGGTGGACTGTGGGGAGGTTGATCCTGTAGGTGCACCAGCAGCACCAACAACAACAGGAACAGCAGGTGGTGATAGTGTACTGTGGGGGAGTTGATCCTGTAAGTTGGCAGCAGGTGGTGGTAGTGTACTGTGGGAGTTGATCCTGTAGGTGCAGCAGCAGGTGGTGGTGGACTGGTGGAATTGATCCTGTAGGTGCAGCAACAGCAACAACAGCATAAGCAGCAGCAGCAGGTGGTGGTGGTGGACTGTGGGGCAGTTGATTCTGTAGGTGCAGCAGCAACATCAGGTGGTAGTGGTGGACTGTGGGGGAGATGATCCTGTAGGTGCAGCAGCAGCTGCAGGTGGTGGTGGTATACTGTGGGGGAGTTGATCCTGTAGGTGCAGCAACAGCAGGTGGAGGTGGATTGTGGGGGAGGTGATCCTGTAGGTGTAGCAGCAACAGCAGGTGGTGGTGATGGACTGTGGGGGAGATGATCCTGTAGGTGCAGCAATAACAGCAAGATGGTGGTGGTGGACTGTGGGGGAGTTTTTCTTGTAGGTGCAGCACCAGCAGCAGGTGGTGGTGGACTGCTGGGGAGGTGATCCTGTAGGTGCAGTGGCAGCAGCAGGTGGTGGTGGTGGACTGTGGGGAGGGTGATCCTGTAGGTGCAGCAGCAGGTGGTGGTGGACTGTGGGGTAGTTGATCCTGTAGGTGCAGCTGCAGAGTGGTGGTGGACTGTGGGGGAGTTGATTCCTTAGGTGCAGCAGCAACAACAGCAGCAGCAACATATGATGGTGGACTGTGGGGGAGGTGATCCTGTAGGTGCAGCAGCAGCAGCAGGTGGTGATGGTGGACTGTGGGGGAGTTGATCCTGTAGGTGCATCAGCAACAGCAGGTGGTGGTGGTGGACTATGGGGGAGGTGATCCTGTAAGTGCAGCAGCAGAAGGTGGTGGTGGTGACTGTAGGGGAGTTGATCCTGTAGGTGCAGCAGGTGGTGGTGGTGGACTGTGGGGGAGTTGATCCTGTACGAGCAGCAACAGCAGGTGATAGTGGTGACTGTGGGGGAGTTGATCCTGTAGGTGCAGCAGGTGGTGGTGGTGGACTGTGGGGGAGTTGATCCTGTACGAGCAGCAACAGCAGGTGGTGATGGTGGACTGGTGAGGGAGGGGATCCTGTAGGCACAGTGTCAGCAGCAGGTGGTATTGGTGGACTGTGGGGGAGGTGATCCTGTAGGTGCAGCAGCAGCAGCAGGTGGTGGTGGTGGACTGTGGGGGAGTTGATCCTGTAGGTGCAGCAGCAACAGCAGGTGGTGGTGGTGGATTATGGGGGAGGTGATCCTGTAGGTGCAGGAGCAGAAGGTGGTGGTGGTGGACTGTGGGGGAGTTGGTCCTGTGTGGGTGCAGCAGGTGGTGATGGACTGTGGGGGAGTTGATCCTTAGGGCAACAGGAGCAACAGGATTGTGGCAGTGGACTATGGGTGAGTTGATCTTGTAGGTGCAGCAGCAACAGTATCAGCAGCAGCAGCAGCCTTTCTTTCAACAACAACAAAACAGCAGCAGGTGGTGTGGATGTACTGTGTGGGGGGAGTTGATCCTGTAGGTGCAGCAGCAGCAGCAGGTGGTGATGGTGAACTGTGGGAGTTGATCCTGTAGGTGCAGCAGCAACAGGTGTGGTGGTGGTTGACTGTGGGGTAGTTGATCCTGTAGGGGCAGCTGCAGAGTGGTGGTGGACTGTGGTGGAGTTGATCCTGTAGGTTCAGCAGGGCAGCAGGTTGTGGTGGTGGACTATGGGTGGCGGAGTTGATCTTGTAGGTGCAGCAGCAGCGGTATCAGCAGCAGCAGCAGCAGCAGCAACAGCAACAACAAGAGCAGCAGCGGGTGGTGGTAGTGTACTGTGGGGATTGATCCTGTAGGTGCAGCAGCAGCGGCGGGTGGTGATGGTGAACTGTGGGGAGTTGATCCTGTAGGTGCAGCAGCAACAGTATCAGCAGCAGCAGCAGCAACAACAACAACAACAACAGCAGCAGGTGGTGGTAGTGTACTGTGGGGGTTGTTGATCCTGTAGGTGCAGCAGCAGCAGCAGGTGGTGATGGTGAACTGTGGGGGAGTTGATCCTGTAAGGTGCAGTAGCAGCAGCAGGTGGTGGTGGTGGATTGGAGGGAGTTGATCCTGTAGGTGCAGCAGCAGCAGCAGGTCGTGTGGTGAACTGTGGTGGAGTTGATCCTGTAGGTGCAGCTGAAAGCAAAAAGCAACATAACAGCAGCAGCAGGTGGTGGCGGTGGGCTGGGGTAGTTGATCCCTGTAGATGCAGCAGCAGCAGGTGATGTGTGAGTATGGACTGTAGAGTTGATCCTGCTTAGGTGCAGCAGCAGGGCAGGTGGTGGTAGTGGACTTTGGGAGTTGATTCTGGGGTGCAGCAGCAACAACAGCAGCAGCAGCAGCAGCAGCAGCAAGGTGGTTGTGGCGGCGGCCTGTGGGGAAGTTGATCCTGTAGGTGCAGAAGCAGGTGGTGGTGTTGGCCTGTGGGGGAGTGATCCTGTAGCTGCAGCATCAGCAGCAGGTGGTGGTGGTTGACTGTGGTGGAGTTGATCCTGTAGGTGCAGCAGGAGCAGCAGTAGCAGGTGCTGGTGGTGGGCTATGGGGGAGTTGATCCTGTATTTGCAATGGCGGCAGGTGTGGTGATGGTGGACTGGGGAGGTGATCTTGTAAGTACAGCCGCAGCAGCAGGTGGTGGTAGACTGTGTGGGGAGGTGATCTTGTATATGCAGCAGCAGTAGGTGGTGGTATTGAGTGGACTGTGGGTGAGATGATTCTGTATTTGCAATGGCAGCAGGTGGTGATGGTGGACTGTGGGGAGGTGATCTTGTAGGGGGTACAACCGCAGCTACAGGTGGTGGTGTAGTGGACTGTGGGAGGAGTGATCCTGTAGGTGCACACTAGCAGCAGCAGGATGGTTGTGAGTGGACTGTGGGGAGTTGATCCACTGTAGGTGCAGCAGCAGCAGCAGCAGCAACAACAACAACAACAACAACATCAGCAGCAGGCGCAGCGGCGGCGGCAGGTAGTGGTGAACTGTGGGGAGTTGATCCTGTAGATGCAGCAGCAGCAGGTATAGTGGACTGTGGGGGAGTTGATCCTGCTTAGGTGCAGCCGCAGCGGCAGGTGAGTGTGTGGTGGACTTTGGGGAGTTGATCACTGCTTAGGTACGCTTGCTGCTGCTGCTGGCAGCAATGCCCAGCAACAACAGCAGCAAGGCAGCAGGTGGTGGTGGCGGCGGCCTGTGGGGAAGTTGATCCTGTAGGTGCAGCAGCAGGTGGTAGTGGTGTGGACTGTAGAGGTAATCTGTAGGTGCAACAGCAGGGTTGATGGACTGTGGTAGTTGATTCTGTGGTGCAATGTGGCGGCAGGTGGTGATGGTGGACTGTTGGGAGGTGATCCTGGCAGGTGCAGGAGCAGCGGGTGGTGAACTGTGGGAAAGTTGATGCCTTATCTGCAGCAGCAGCAGGAACAGCAGCAGCAGCAGCGCTTGGCAGCAGCAGGTGATGGTGGTTGTGTGGACTGTGGGGGAGTTGATCCTGTAGGTGCAATGGCGGCAGGTGGTGATGGTGGACTGTTGGGGAGGTGATCCTGTAAGCAGCAGCAGGTGGTGGTGGACTGTGGTGGAGTTGATCCTGCGCTTGGCAGCAGCAGCGCTTGCTGCTGGCACAACAACAACAACAACAACAACAACAGCTGCTGACAACAACATCCTTAGCACAGCAGGTGGTGGTAGTGGGCTGTGGGGAGTTGATCCTGTAGGCTACAGCAGCAGCAGGTGATGGTAGTGAACTGTGGGGAGTTGATCCCTGTAGGTGCAGCCGCAGCAGCAGGTGGTGGTTGTCAGACTTTGGGATTGATCCTGTAGGTGCAGCAACAACAACAACAGCAGCAGCAACAGCAGCAGCAGCAGGTGGGCGACGGCGGCGGCCTGTGGGGAGTTGATCCTGTAGGTGCAGCAGCAGGTGGTGAGTGGTGGACTGTGGGGAGGTAATCCTTGGAAGTGCAGCAGCAGGTGGTGGTGACGCAGGGCTTCTGTGGGGAGGTAATCCTGTAGGTGCAGCAGCAGGTGGTAGTGAACTGTCTGGAGGAATTGATGCCTTAGGTGCAGCAGCAACAACAACAGCCGCTTGCTGCTTAGCAGAGCAACAACAATAGCAGCAGCAGCAGCAGGTGCTGGTGGTGCTGGGAGGTGATCCTGTAGGTGCAACAGCAGGTGATGGTGGTGGACTGGGGGAGTTGATCCTGTGGGTGGCTGGTGATGGTGGACTGGTGAGGGAGGTGATCCTGTAGGCACAGTGGCAGCAGCAGGTGGTATTGGTGGACTGTGGGGAGGTGATCCTGTGGGTGCAGCAGCAACAGCAGGAAGTGGTGGTGGACTGTGGGGCAGTTGATCCTGTAGGTGCAGCAGCAACAACAACAACAACAACAGCAGCAGCAGCGCAGTAGTTGGTGGTGGCGGCGGCCTGTGGGGAGTTTATCCTGTAGCTGCATCAGCAGGTGCTGGTGGACTGTGGGGTTGATCCTGTAGGTGCAGCAGCAGGTGATGGTGGTAGTGGACTGTGGGAAGTTGACCCTGTAGGTACAGTGGCGGCAGGTGGTGATGCTGGTCTGTTGGGGAGGTGATCCTGTAGGTGCAGCAGCAGCAGGTGTGATGGTGGACTGTGGGAGTTGATCCTGTAGTGCAGCAGCAGCAGGTGATGGTGGTGGACTGTGGGAAGTTGATCCTGTAGGTGCAGCAGCAGCAGTTGGTGGTAGTGGACTTTGGGAGTTGATCCTGTAGGTGCAGCAGCAGTGATGGTAGTGGACTGTGGGAGTTGATCCTGTAGATGCAGCAGCAGCAGGTGATGGTAGTGGACTGTGGGGAGTTGATCCTGTAGATGCAGCAGCAGCAGGTGATGGTAGTGGACTGTGGGGGAGTTGATCCTGTAGATGCAGCAGCAGCAGTTGGTGGTAGTGGACTTTGGGGGAGTTGATCCTGTAGGTGCAGCAGCAGCATCAGCAACAGCAGCAGCAGCAGCAGCAGTAGCAGCAGCAGCAGTATCAGCAGCAGCAGCAGCAGCAGTATCAGTAGTTGGTGGTGGCGGCGGCCTGGGGGATTGATCCTGTAGGTCAACAGACAACAAAGCAGCAGCAGCAGCAGCAACAACAACAACAACAACAACAACACGTAGCAGCAGCAGTAGCAAGTGGTGAGTGGATTGGAGTTGATCCTGTAGGTGCAGCAGCAGGTGGTGGTGGACTGTGGGGTGGTTGATCCTGTAGGTGCAGCTGGGGTGGTGGTGGACTGGGAGTTGATTCCTTAGGTGCAGCAGCAACAGCAGCAGCAACAACAGCAACAACAGCAGCAAGCAGGTGATGGACTGTGGGAGTTGATCCTGTGGTGCAGCAGCAGCAGCAGTGTGTGGGTTCTTGGGGAATCCTGTAGGTGCAGCAGCAGCAGCAGGTGGTGGTGGTGGACTTGGTGGAGGTGATCCTGTAGGTGCAGCAGCAGAGGTGGTGGTGGTGACTGTGGGGGATTGATCCTGTAGGTGCAGCAGCAGGTGGTGAGGTGGACTGTGGGAGTTGATCCTGTACAGGCAGGTGATGGTGAGTGGACTGTGGGGATGTAATCCTGTAGGTGCAGCAGCAGGTGATGGTGGTGGACTGTGGGGAGTTGATCCTGTAGGTGCAGCAGCAGCAGGTGGTGATGGTGGACTGGTGAGGGAGTGATCCTGTAGGCACAGTGCAGCAGCAGGTGGTGATGGTGGACTGTGGGGAGTTGATCCTGTAGGTGACAGCAGCAGTGGTGGTGGTGTGGACTGTGGGGAGTTGATCCTGGGTGAGCAGCAGCAGGTGGTGGTGGACTTGGGGAGGTGATCCTGTAGGTGCAGCAGCAGCAGGTGAGTGGTGGTGGACTGTGGGAGTGCCTGTAGGTGCAGCAGGTGGTGATGGACTGGGGGAGTTGATCCTGTAGGAGCAGCAGCGCAGCAGGTGTGGTGGTGGACTGTGGGGGAGTTGATCCTGTAGGTGCAGCAGCAGCAGCAACAGCAGCAACAACAACAACAACAGAGCAGCAGCATTGCTTGGGAGTTGATCCTGTAGGTGCAGCAGCAGCAGGTGATGGTAGTGGACTATGGGGGAGTTGATCCTGTAGTGCAGCAGCAGGTGATGGTAGTGGACTATGGGGGAGTTGATCCTTTAGGTGCAGCAGCAGCAGGTGATGAGAGCAGTGGACTGTGGGGAGTTGATCCTGTAGGTGCAGCCGCAGCTGACAGGTGGTGGTAGTGGATTTTGGGAGTTGATCCTGTAGATGCAGCAGCAGCAGGTGATGGTCGTGGACTGTGGGGGAGTTGTTCCTGTAGATGCAGCAGTAGCAGGTGGTGGTAGTGGACTTTGGGGGAGTTGATCCTGTAGGTGCAGCAGCAACAACAACAACAGCAGCAGCAGCAACAACAGCAGCAGCAGGTGGTGGTGGCAGCGGCCTGTGGGGGAGTTGATCCTGTAGGTGCAGCAGCAGGTGGTGGTGGTGGACTGTGGGGTAGTTGATCCTGTAGGTGCAGCTGCAGAGTGGTGGTGGACTGTGGGAAAGTTGATGCCTTAGGTGCAGCAGCAACAGCAACAATAGCAGCAGCAGCAGCAGCAGGTGATGGTGGTAGTGGACTGTGGGGGAGTTGATCCTGTAGGTGCAATGGCGGCAGGTGGTGATGGTGGACTGTTGAGGAGGTGATCCTGTAGGTGCAGCAGCAGCAGGTGGTGATGGTGGACTGTGGGGGAGTTGATCCTGTAGGTGCAGCAGCAACAGCAGGTGGTGGTGGTGGACTATGGGCGAGGTGATCCTGTAAGTGGAGCAGCAGAAGGTGGTGGTGGTGGTGGACTCTGGCGGGAGTTGATCCTGTAGGTGCAGCAGGTGGTGGTGGTGGACTGTGGGGGAGTTGATCCTGTAGGAGCAGCAGTAGCAGCAGCAGCAGGTGCTGGTGGTGGACTGTGGGGGAGTTGATCCTGTAGGTGCAACAGCAGGTGATGGTGGTGGACTGTGGGGGAGTTGATCCTGTAGGTGGAGCAACAGCAGGTGGTGATGGTGGACTGGTGAGGGAGGTGATCCTGTAGGTGCAGCAGCAACAGCAGGTGGTGGTGGTGGACTGTGGGGCAGTTGATCCTGTAGGTGCAGCAGCAACAACAACAACAACAGCAGCAGCAGCAGCAGCAGCAGCAGCAGCAGTAGTTGGTGGTGGCGGCGGCCTGTGGGAGAGTTTATCCTGTAGCTGCAGCATCAGCAGCAGGTGCTGGTGGTGGACTATTGGGGAGTTGATCCTGTAGGTGCAGCAGCAGGTGATGGTGGTAGTGGACTATGGGGGAGTTGATCCTGTAGGTGCAGTGGCGGCAGGTGGTGATGCTGGTCTGTTGGGGAGGTGATCCTGTAAGTGCAGCAGCAGCAGGTGGTGATGGTGGACTGTGGGGGAGTTGATCCTGTAGATACAGCAGCAGCAGGTGATGGTGGTAGTGGACTATGGGGGAGTTGATCCTGGAGGTGCAGTGGCGGCAAGTGGTGATGCTGGTCTGTTGGGGAGGTGATCCTGTAGGTGCAGCAGCAGCAGGTGGTGATGGTGGACTGTGGGGGAGTTGATCCTGTAGATACAGCAGCAGCAGGTGATGGTGGTGGACTGTGGGGAAGTTGATCCTGTAGGTGCAGCAGCAACAGCAGGTGGTGGTATGGACTTTTGGGGAGTTGATCCTGTAGGTGCAGCAGCAGCAGGTGGTGATGGTGGACTGTGGGGATTGATCCTAATGAAGCAGCAGCAGGTGATGGTAGTGGACTGTGGGAAGTTGATCCTGTAGGTGCAGCAGCAACAGCAGGTGGTGGTATGGACTTTGGGGAGTTGATCCTGTAGGTGCAGCAGCAACAACAACAGCAGCAGCAGCAGCAGTAGCAGCAGCAGCAGCAGCAGCAGTGTAGTTGGTGGTGGCGGCGGCCTGGGAGTTGATCCTGTAGCTGCAGCATCAGCAACAGGTGGTGGTGGTGACTGTGGGGGAGTTGATCCTGTAGGTGCAGCAGCAACAACAGCAGCATCAACAACAGGTAGTGGTAGTTGACTGTGGGAGTTGATCCTGTAGGTGCAGCAGCAGCAGCAACAACAGCAGCAGCAGCAGCAACAGGAAGTGGTAGTAGTGGGCTGTGGGAGTTAGTCCTGTAGGTGCAGCAGCAGCAGCAGGTAGTGATGGTGAACTGTTGGGGGAGTTGATCCTGTAACTGCAGCAGCAACAAAGTGGTAGTGGTGGTGGATTGAAGTTGATCCTGTAGGTGCAGCAGCAGCTGCAGAGTGGTAGTGAACTGTGGGGAAGTTGATCCTGTATATTACCTTAGCTACAGCAGAGTGGTGGTAATTAGATTAGAGTCGTTGATCCTGGTGCAAGCGCTTGGCAGCAGCAGGTGGTGATGGTGAACTGTTGGGGAGTTGATCCTGTAGGTGCTGCAACAACAACAGCAACAGCAGCAGCAGCAGCAGGTGGTGGTAGTGGACTGTGGGTGAGTTGATCCTGTAGGTGCAGCAGCAGCAGCAGCAGCAGCAACAACAACAAGAGCAGCAGCAGGTGGTGGTAGTGTACTGTGGGGGAGTTGATCCTGTAGGTGCAGCAGCAGCAGCAGGTGGTGATGGATTGTGGGGGAGTTGATCCTGGCAGGTGCAGCAGCAACAGCAGGTGGTGGTGGTGGATTGGGGGGGAGTTGATCCTGTAGGTGCAGCAGCAGCAGCAGGTGGTGGTGGACTGTGGTGGAGTTGATCCTTAAGGGCAGCAGCTGAAAGCAACAACAACATAAGCAGCAGCAGCAGGTGGTGGTAGTGGACTGTGGGGTAGTTGATCCTGTAGATGCAGCAGCAGCAGCTGATGGTAGTGGACTGTGGGGGAGTTGATCCTGTAGGTGCAGCAACAGCAGCAGGTGGTGGTAGTGGACTTTGGGGGAGTTGATCCTGTAGGTGCAGCAGCAGCAGCAACAACAGCAACAGCAGCAGCAGCAGCAGCAGCAGCAGCAGGTGGTGGCGGCGGCGGCGGCCTGTGGGAGAGTTGATCCTGTAGGTGGAGAAGCAGGTGGTGGTGGTGGCCTGTGGGGGGAGTTGATCCTGTAGCTGCAGCATCAGCAACAGGTGGTGGTGGTTGACTGTGGGGGAGTTGTAACAACAGCAACAACAACAGCAGAGTATTAGTAATGAGCTGTGGGTGAGTTGATCCTGTAGAGTGCAGCAACATGGCAACAACAACAAGAGCAACAGGGTGGCGGCGGCCTGTGGGGAGTTGATCCTGTAGCTGCAGCATCAGCAACAGGTGGTGGTGGTTGACTGTGGGGGAGGCCATCCTGTAGGTGCAGCAGCAGCAGGTGATGGTAGTGGACTGTGGGGAGTTGATCGTGTAGGTGCAGCCGCAGCAGCAGGTGGTAGTGGTGACTTTCAGGGATTGATCCTGAGGTGCAGCAGCAGCAACAACAACACAACAACAGCAGTAGCAACAACAGCAGCAGCAGCAGCAACACAGCAGCAGGTGGTGGTGGCGGCCCTGGGGAGTTGATCCTGTAGGTGCAGCAGCAGGTGGTGGTCGTGGACTGTGGTAGGTAATCCTGTAGGTGCAGCAGGGGGTGGTGGACTGTGGGGTAGTTGATTCTGTAGATGCAGCTGCAGGAGTGGTGGACTGTGGGAAAGTTGATGCCTTAGGTGCAGCAGCAACAGCAACAATAGCAGCAGCAGCAGCAGGGTGACAGTGGTAGTGGACTGTGGGAGTTGATCCTGTAGGTGCAATGGCAGCAGGTGGTGATGGTGGACTGTTGGGAGGTGATCCTGTAGGTGCAGCAGCAGCAGGTGGTGGTGGACTGTGGTGGAGTTGATCCTTTAGGTGCAGCAGCTTCCAAACAACAACAACAACAACAACAAGTAGCAGCAGCAGCAGCAGGTGGTGGTAGTGGACTGTGGGGAGTTGATCCTGTAGATGCAGCAGCAGGTGGTGGTAGTAGACTGTGGGGAGTTGATCCTGTAGATGCACCAGCAGCAGGTGGTGGTAGTAGACTGTGGGGAGTTGATCCTGTAGGTGCAGCCGCAGCAGGTGGTGGTAGTGGACTGTGGGGAGTTGATCCTGTAGGTGCAGCCGCAGCAGCAGGTGGTGGTAGTGGACTTTCGGGAGTTGATCCTGTAGGTGCTGCAGCAGCAGCAACAACAACAACAACATAAGTAGCAGCAGCAGCAGCAGGTGGTGGTAGTAGACTGGGGGGAGTTGATCCTGTAGATGCACCAGCAGCAGGTGATGGTAGTAGACTGTGGGGGTGATCCTGTAGGTGCAGCCGCAGCAGGTGGTGGTAGTGGACTGTGGGAGTTGATCCTGTAGGTGCAGCCGCAGCAGCAGGTGGTGGTAGTGGACTTCGGGAGTTGATCCTGTAGGTGCACCAGCAGCAGGTGATGGTAGTGGACTGTGGGAGTTGATCCTGTAGGTGCAGCCGCAGCGGGCAGGTGGTGGTAGTGGACTTTCGGGGAGTTGATCCTGTAGGTGCAGCACGGCAACAACAACAGCAGCAGCAGCAGCAACACAGCAGCAGCAGCAGCAGCAGCAGCAGCAGCAGCAGCAGCCAGAGTGGTGGTGGCGGCGGCCTGTGGAGGAGTTGATCCTGTAGGTGCAGCAGCAGCAGGTGGTGGTGGTGGTGGACTGTGGGGAGGTAATCCTGGGAGGTGCAGCAGCAGGGGGTGGTGGACTGT
>NW_024714480.1:25000-35521 GCF_018991925.1 Homarus americanus
GCAGCAGCAGGTGGTGATGGTGGACTGTGGGGTAGTTGATTCTGGGTGCAGTGGCAGCAGGTGGTGGTAGTGGATTGTGGGGCAGTTGATTCTGTAGGTGCAGCAGCAACAGCAGCAGGTGGTGGTGGAACGTGGGGGAGTTTATCCTGTAGGTGCAGCAGCAGCTGCAGTTGGTGGTGGTATACTGTGGGGGAGTTGATCCTGTAGGTGCAGCAGCACCAGGTGGTGATGGACTGTGGGGGAGGTGATCCTGTAGGTGCAGCAGCAACAGGTGGTGATGGTGGACTGTGGGGTAGTTGATCCTGTAGGTGCAGGAGCAACAGCAGGTGGTGGTGGACTGTGGGGGAGGTGATCTTGTAGGTGCAGCAGCAGGTGGTGGTGGACTGTGGGGTAGTTGATCCTGTAGGTGCAGCTCCAGAGTGGTGGTGGACTGTGGGGGAGTTGATGCCCTAGGTGCAGCAGCAACAGCAACAACAGTAGCAGGTGGTGGTAGTGGACTGTGGGGGAATTGGTCCTCTAGGTGCAGTGGCGTCAGGTGGTGATGGTGGACTGTGGGGGAGGTGATCCTGTAGGTGCAGCTGCAGAGTGGTGGTGGACTGTGGGGGAATTGATGTCCTAGGTGCAGCAGTAGGTGGTAGTGGACTGTGGGGGAGTTGATCCTATAGGTGCAGTGGCGGCAGGTGGTGATGGTGGACTGTGGGCGAGGTGATCCTGTAGGTGCAGCAGCAGCAGGTGGTGATGGTGGACTGTGGGGGAGTTGATCCTGTAAGTGTAGTGGCAGCAGGTGGTGATGGTGGACTGAGGGGGAGGTGATCCTGTAGGTGCAGTGGCAACAGGTTGTGGTGATGGTGGACTGTGGGGGAGGTGATTCTGTAGGTGCAGTGGTTGCAGGGGTGATGGTGGAGTGTGGGGGAGTCGATCCTGTAAGTGCAGAAGCAGCAGGTGGTGGTGGTGGAGTGTGGGGGAGGTGATCCTGTAGGTGCAGTGGCAGCTGGTGGTGATGGTGGAGTGTCGGGGAGGTGATCCTGTAGGTGCAGCAACAGCAGCAGGGGGTGGTGGTGGGCTGTGGGGTAGTTGATCCTGTAGGTGCAGCAGGAGCAGCAGTAGGTGGTGGCGGTGGTGGACTGTGGGGGGAGTTGAAGCTGTAGGTGCAGCAGCAGCAGGTGGTGATGGTGGACTGTGGGGGAGGTGATCTTGTATGTGCAGCAGCAGTAGGTGGTGGTAGTGGACTGTGGGTGAGGTGATCTTGTTGGTGCAGTGGCAGCAGGTGGTGATGGTGGACTGTGGGGGAGTTGATCCTGTAGGTGCAGCAGCAGCCGCAGCAGCAACAACAGCAGCAGCAGCAGGTGGTGGTAGTGGACTGTGGGGGAGTTGATCCTGTAGGTGCAGTGGCAGCAGGTGGTGATGGTGGACTATGGGGGAAGTGATCCTGTAGGTGCAGCAGCATCAGGTGCATGGTGGACTGTGGGGAGGTGATCCTGTAGGTGCAGTGGCAGCAGGTGGTGATGGTGGAGTATGGGGAAGTGATCCTGTGGGTGCAGTGGCAGCAGGTGGTGATGGTGGACTGTGGGGAGGTGATCCTGTAGGTGCAGTGGCAGCAGGTGGTGATGGTGGACTATGGGAAGTGATCCTGTAGGTGCAGTGGCAGCAGGTGGTGATGGTGGACTGTGGGGAGGTGATCCTGTAGGTGCAGTGGCAGCAGGTGGTGATGGTGGACTGGGAGGTGATCCTGTGGGTGCAGTGGCAGCAGGTGGTGATGGTGGACTGTGGGGAGGTGATCCTGTAGGTGCAGTGGCAGCAGGTGGTGATGGTGGACTGTGGGGAGGTGATCCTGTAGGTGCAGTGGCAGCAGGTGGTGATGGTGGACTGTGGGGAGGTGATCCTGTAGGTGCAGTGGCAGCAGGTGGTGATGGTGGACTGTGGGGGAGGTGATCCTGGTAGGTGCAGTGGCAGCAGGTGGTGGTAGTGGACTGTGGGGAGGTGATCCTGCAGGTGTAGTGGCAGCAGGTGGTGATGGTGGACTGTGAAGTGATCCCTGGGTGCAGTGGCAGCAGGTGGTGATGGTGGACTGTGGGGAGGTGATCCTGTGGGTGTAGTGGCAGCAGGTGGTGATGGTGGACTATGGAAGTGATCCTGCAGGTGCAGTGGCAGCAGGTGGTGATGGTGGACTGTGGGGAGGTGATCCTGTAGGTGCAGTGGCAGCAGGTGGTGATGGTGGACTGTGGGGAGGTGATCCTGGTAGGTGCAGTGGCAGCAGGTGGTGATGGTGGACTGTGGGAGGTGATCCTGGCAGGTGCAGTGGCAGCAGGTGGTGATGGTGGACTGTGGGAGGTGATCCTGTAGGTGCAGTGGCAGCAGGTGGTGATGGTGGACTATGGGAAGTGATCCTGCAGGTGCAGTGGCAGCAGGTGGTGATGGTGGACTGTGGGGAGGTGATCCTGTGGGTGCAGTGGCAGCAGGTGGTGATGGTGGACTATGGGGAAGTGATCCTGTAGGTGCAGCAGGTGGTGATGGTGGACTGTGGGGAAGTGATCCTGGAGGTGCAGTGGCAGCAGGTGGTGGTGGACTGTGGGGGAGGTGATCCTGTGGGTGCAGCAGTAGCCGCATCAGCAACAATGCAGCAGCAGCAGCAGTGGCAGCAACAATAGCAGCAGCAGCAGGTGGTGGTAGAGTGGACTGTGGGGATTGATCCTGAGGTGCAGTGGTAGCTGGTGGTGGTAGTGAGGAGGTGGTGAGTGGCAGACTGTGGTGTGGTGCAGTGGCAGCAGGTGGTGATGGTGGACTGTGTGGGAGGTGATCCTGTGGGTGCAGCAGCAGTGTGATGGTGGCGGACTATGGGGATGTGATCCTGTAGGTGCAGCAGCAGCAGCAGGTAGTGGAGGACTATGGAGGTGATCCTGTAGGTGCAGTGGCAGCAGGTGTTGATGGTGGAATGGTGGGAAAGGTGATCCAGTGGTTCCAGTGGCAGTGAGTGGGTAGTGGTGGACTGTGGGGAAGTGATCCTGCAGGTGCAGTGGCAGGTGGTGGTGGTGGTGGACTGTGGGGGGAGATCATGTAAGAAAGTGCAGTGGTGGCAGCAGCTGGTGGTGAAGTGGACTATGTGGGAGGTGATCCTGTAGGTGCAGCAGCAGCCAGGGAGTGGTGATGGTGGTGGACTATGGGGAGGATATCCTTGGGTGCAGCAGCAGCAGCAGGTGGTGTTGGACTATGGGGGAGGAGGTGATCCTATGGGTGCAGTGGCAGTGGGTGGTGATGAGTGGACTGTGGAGGAAATGATCCTGTAGGTGCAGTGGCAGTTCAGAGGTGGTGGTGTGGTGTGGACACTGGAGTAATCCTGTGGGTGCAGTGGCAGTGGCAGGTGGTGATGGTGGACTGTGAGGTGATCCTGTGGGTGCTGGTGGCAGGTGGTGATTGTGGACTGTGGGGAAGTGATCTTGTATGTGCAGTGGCAAATTGGCATTGATGGTGGAATAATTAGGGAAAGGTGATCCTGTACGTGCAGTGGCAGCAGGAGGTGGTGGTGGACTTTGGGAGGTGGTCGCTGGGTGCAGTGGCAGAGGTGGTGATGGTGGAGGTGGGGTGGAGTGATCCTGTAGGTGCAGTGGCAGCAGGTGGTGGTGGTGGTGGACTATGGGGGTGATCTGTAGATGCAGCAGCAGCAGGTGGTGATAGTGGCGGACTATGGGGGAGGGTGATCCTGTAGGTGCAGCAAAGCAGTTGGTGGTGGACTATGGGAGGTGATCCTGTAGGTGCAGTGGCATGGTGTGAAGGTGGACTGTGGGGAGGAGTGATCCTGTAGTGCAGCAGCTTGGAGGTGGTGATGAGTAGACTGGTGTGGGAGGTGATCCTGTAGGTGCAATGGCAGCAGGTGAGATGATGTGGTGGACTATGGGGAGGTGATCTTGTAGGTGCAGTGGCAATATGGTGGTGATGGTGGACTGTGGAGGTGTTCCTGGCAGGTGCAGTGGCAGGTGGTGGTGGTGGACTATGGGAGGTGATCTTGTGGGTGCAGTGGCAGCAGGTGGTGATGGTGGAATGGTGGGAAGGTGATCCTGTGGAACAGCAGCAGCAGCAGCAAGGTGGTGGTGTGGTGGGGGTGATCCTGCAGGTGTAGCAGCAGCAACAGGTGGTGGTGGACTATGGGGAGGCGATCCTGTAGGTGCATCAGCAGCAGCAGGTGGTGAGTAGACTATGGGGAAATGATCCTGTAGTGCAGTGGCAGCAGGTGGTGGTGGTGGTCTATAGGAGGTGATCCTGTAGGTGCAGTAGCAGCAGGTAGTGAAGTGGCAGACTAGGCTGATCTAGGCAACAGGTGGTGGTGGACTATAGAGTGATCCTGGCATGTAGCAGCAAAGGTGGTAGTGGTGGTGATGGACTGTGGGGGTTGATTCTGTAGGTGCAAGGTGGTGATGGTGGACTGGTGGAGAGGGATCTTAGGCACAGTGGCAGCAGCAGGTGGTGGTGGACTGTGGGGAGGTGATCCTGTAGGTGCAGCATGGCAGGTGGTGGTGGACTGTGGGGGTTGATCCTGTGGTTGCAGCATTAGCAGCAGGTGGTGGTGGTGGTTGGCTGAGAGTTGATCCTGTAGGTGCAGCAGCAGAGTGGTGTGGACTGTGGGTTGATTATGGGTGCAGCAGCAGCAGGTGGTGACAGTGGACTGTGGGAGAGTTGATCCTGTAGAACTGTGGTGGTAGTGTGGACTGTGGGGGAGTTGATCCTGTAGGTGCAGCAGGAGCAGCAGGTGGTGGTAGTGGACTTGGAGTTGATCCTGTGGTGCGGCAGCAACAACAGCAACAGCCAGCAGCATGAAATGTTGTCATGAACTGTGGAAGTGAAGTCCATGTGGGTGCAGCAGCAGTGGTGGTAGTCTGTGGGAGGTTGTCGCGATAGCAACAGTGGTGTTCTGGGAGTTGATCCTGTAGGTGCAGCAGCAGCAGGTGGTGGTGGTGGACTGTGGGGAGTTGATCCTGTAGCTGCAGCATTAGCAACAGGTGGTGGTGAGTTGACTGTGGGGAGTTGATGCTGTAGGTGCAGCAGCAGCAGCAACAGCAGGTGGTAGTGATGGACTGTGGGGGAGTTGATCTGTGTTTTAGCCTGGTGGTGACGTGGACTGGGAGAGTTGATCCTGGGTGCAAGGACAGCAGGTGGTGATGGTGTGGACTGTGAGGTAGTTGATCCTTGTTCACAGGACATCAGAACAGCAGCAGGTGGTGATAGTCTGTGGGGAGTTGATCCTGGGTGCAGGTGAAGCAGCCTGTCAGGGGATTAGTGACTGTGGAGTTGATCCTGTAGGTGCAACCAAAACAACAAGCAGCAGCAGGTGGTGGTAGTGTACTGTGGGAGTTGATCCTGTAGGTGCAGCAGCAGGTGGTGGTGGACTGTGGTGGAGTTGATCCTGTTGTATCAGCAGCAGTGGTGATGGTTGACTGTGATGGAGTTGATCCTGTAGGTGCAGCAGCAGCAGGTGGTGATGAGTTGGACTGTGGGGTTATTACTGTGGTGCAGCAGCAGCAACAGGTGGTGGTGGACTGGGGAGTGATCTATGCTGCAGTGCAGCAGCAGAAGTGGTGGTGAGGTGGACTGTGGGGAGTTGATCCTGTAGGTGCAGCAGCAACAGGAATGGTGAGTAGTGGACTGTGGGGGGTTGATCCTGTAGGTGCAGGCAGCAGGTGGTGGTGAGTGTGCTGTGGGGGAGTTGATCCTGGGTGCAGCAGCAGGTGGTGGTGGTGGACTGGGGGAGTTGATCCTGTGGAGTGCAGCAGCAGGTGGTGGTGGTGGACTGTGGGGAGTTGATCCTGTGGGTGCAGCAGCAGGTGGTGTGGATGTGGGGTTCTGGGTGCACAACGCAGCAGTGGTGGTGGTGGTGGATTATGGGGGAGGTGATCCTGTAGGTGCAGCTAGGGGTGTGTGGACTTGGGGTTGTGGTGGCCAAGCTCAACAACAACAACAGGGGCAGCAGCAGGTGGTGGTAGTGGTACTGTGGGGGTTGATCCTGTGGGTGCAGCAGCAGGTGGTGGTGGTGTGCTGTGGGGGAGTTGATCCTGTGGAGGTGCAGCAGCAGCAGGTGGTGTGGTGTACTGGCAGGGGTTGATCCTGTGGGCAGCAGCAGGTGGTGTTGGTGTACTGGGGGAGTTGATCCTGTGGGGTGGCAGCTATGGGTGGTGGTAGTGACTGTGGTGGAGTTGATCCTGTAGGTGCTGCAGCAGCAGCAGCAGGTGGTGGTAGTGTACTGGGGGGTTGATCTGTAGGTGCAGCAGCAGCAGGTGGTGGTAGTGTACTGTGGGAGTTGATCCTGTAGGTGCACAGCAGGTGTGGTAGTGTGCTGTGGGGAGTTGATCCTGTAGGTGCAGCAGCAGGTGGTGAAGTGGACTGGGGGGGAGTTGATCCTGTGGGTCGCAGCAGCAGGTGGTGGTGCAGTGGACTGAGAGGTGAGTCCTGTGGGTGCAGCAGCAGCAGGTGGTGGTGTGTGGACTTTGGGGAGTTGATCCTGTAGTGCCAACAGCCAACAACAACAAGAGCAGCAACAGGTGGTGGTAGTGTACTGTGGGGAGTTGATCCTGTAGGGTGCAGCAGCAACAGGTGAGGTGATGGTACTGTGGGGAGTTGATCCTGTAGGTGCAACAGCAGGTGGTGGTGGTGTGTACTGTGGGGAGTTGATCCTGTAGGTGCAGCAGCAGCAGGGGTGGTGGAGAGTGGACTGTGGGGAGTTGATCCTGTAGGTGCAGCAGCAGGTGGTGGTGAGTGGCACTGTGGGGATTGATCCCTGTAGGTGCAGCAGCAGGTGGTGACAGTGGCTGTGGGGAGTTGATCCTGTAGGTGCAGCAGCAGCAGGTGGTGGTGGTGGACTGTGGGAGTTGATCCTGTGGGTGCGCAGCACACAGCAACAACAAGAGGGCAGCAGCAGGTGGTGGAAGTGTACTGTGGGGGGGTTGATCCTGTGGGTGCAGCAGCAGGAGGTGAGGGTGGTAGTGTGTGCTGTGGGGAGTTGATCCTGTGGGTGCAGCAGCAGCAGGTGGTGGTAGTGTACTGTGGGAGGTTGATCACTGTAGGTGCAGCAGCAACAACAGCAACAAGGGCAGCAGGTGGTGGTGGTGTACTGAGGGAGTTGATCCTGTAGGTGCAGCAGCAGGTGGTGTGTGTACTGTGGGGAGTTGATCCTGTAGGTGCAGCAGCAACGCAACAGGGGAGAGGTGGTGGTAGTGTGGTGAGGGTTGATCCTGTAGGTGCAGCAGCAGGTGGTGGTGGTGGTGGACTGTGGGGAGTTGATCCTGCTAGGTGCAGCAGCAGGTGTGGTGGTGGTGGTGCTGTGGGGGATTGATCCTGTAGGTGCAGCAGCAGGTGGTGGTAGTGTGCTGTGGGGGAGTTGATCCTGTAGGTGCAGCAGCAGGTGGTGGTGGTGTGCTGTGGGGAGTTGATCCTGTGGGTGCAGCAGCAGGTGGTGATGGACTGTGAGGGAGTTGGTCCTGTGAGTAGCACAACAACCAAGCAGCAGCAGCAGGTGGTGGTGATGGACTGTGGTGGAGTTGATCCTGTAGGTGCAGCAGCAGCAACGGCAGGTGGTGGGAGTATGCTGTGGGAGTTGATCCTGTAGGTGCAGCAGCAGGAGGTGAGTGGTGGTGGACTGTGGGGAGTTGATCCTGTAGGTGCAGCAGGTGGTGATGGACTGTGTGGAGTTAATCCTGTGGGTGCAGCAGCAGGTGGTGGTAGTGTACTGTGGGGAGTTGATCCTGTGGGTGCAGCAGCAGCAGGTGGTGGTAGTGGACTGTGGGGAGTTGATTCTGTAGGTGCCAGAGCAGCAACAACGGCGCAGGTGGTGGTAGTGGACTGTGGGGAGTTGATCCTGTGGGTGCAGCAGCAGGTGGTGGTAGTGTACTGTGGGGAGTTGATCCTGTAGGTGCAGAGCAGCAGCAACAACAACAAGGCAACAACAGGTGGTGGAAGCGTACTGTGGGGAGTTGATCCTGTAGGTGCAGCAGCAGGTGGTGGTGTGAGTATGACCGCGGGGAGTTGATCCTGTGGGTGCGCAGCAACGGTGGTGAGTAGTGTGCTGTGGGGTTGTCCTGTAGTTCAGCAGCAAATGAAGTTTACTATGGGGTTTCTCCTGTGGTGCAGGGCAGGTGAGTGGGTAGTGGACTGTGGGGAGTTGATCCTGTGGGTGCAGCAGCAGCAGGTGGTGGTAGTGGACTGTGGGGAGTTGATCCTGTAGGTGCAGCAGCAGGTGGTGGTAGTGTACTGTGGGGAGTTGATCCTGTAGGTGCAGCAGCAGGTGGTGTGTGAGTGTGCTGTGGAGTTGATCCTGTAGGTGCAGCAGCAAGGTGGTGGAGTGGACTGTGGGGGGAGTTGATCCTGTGTACATGTGCAGCAGGTGGTGGTGGACTGTGGTGGAATTGATCCTGTAGGTGCAAGCAACAACAGCAGCAGCAGGTGGTGGTAGTGGACTGTGGGGTAGTTGATCCTGTAGGTGCAGCAGCAGCAGGTGGTGGTAGTGGACTGTGGGGAGTTGATCCTGTAGGTGCGCAGCAGCAGCAACAACAACAAGAGCAGCAGCAGGTGGTGGTGTGTGTGGGGAGTTGTCTGGGGTGTGCAAGTGGTGGTAGTGCTGTGGGGAGTTGATCTGTAGGTGCAGCAGCAGCAGGTGGTGGTGGTGGACTGTGGGGGGTTGATCCTGGGTGCAGCAGCAGGTGGTGGTAGTGTACTGAGGGGAGTTGATCCTGTGGGTGCAGCAGCAGGTGGTGGTAGTGTGCTGGAGTTGATCCTGTAGGTGCAGCAGCAGCAGGTGGTGGTAGTGTGTGGGGAGTTGATCCTGTGGGTGCAGCAGCATAGGTGGTGGTAGAGTATACTATGGGGTGCAATCCTGTAGGTGCAGCAGCAGGTGGTGATGTAGTGTACTGTGGGGAGTTGATCCTGTAGGTGCAGCAAGGTGGTGAGGTGGACTGGGGAGATTGATCCTGTGGGTGCAGCAGCAACAGGTGGTGAGCAGTGTACTGTGGGAGTTGATCCTGTAGGTACAGCTGCAGCAGCAGGTGGTGGTGGTGGACTGTAGGGGAGTTGATCCTGTAGGTGCAGCAGCAGCAGGTGGTGGTGGTGGACTGTGGGGGAGTTGATCCTGTAGGTGCAGCAGCAGCAGCAGGTGGTGGTGGTGGACTGTGGGGGAGTTGATCCTGTAGGTGCAGCAGCAGGTGGTGGTGGTGGACTGTGGGGGAGTTGATCCTGTAGGTGCAGCAGCAGCAGGTGGTGGCAGTGGACTGTGGGTGAGTTGATCCTGTAGGAGCAGCAGCAGCGGCAGGTGGTGAGTGGACTGTGGGGAGTTGATCCTGTAGGTGCAGCAGCAGCGGCAAGGGTTGGTGGTGGTGGACTGTGGGCGAGTTGATCCTGTAGGTGTAGCAGCAGCAGCAGGTGGTGGTGGTGGACTGTGGGGGAGTTGATCCTGTAGATGCAGCAGCAGCAGCAGGTGGTGGTGGTGGACCGTGGGGAGTTGATCCTGTGGGTGCAGCAGCAGCAGGTGTGGTGGACTGTGAGGTTCATCCTGTAGGTGCAGCAGCAGCAGGTGGTGGTGAACTGTGGGGAGTTGATCCTGTAAGTGCAGCAGCAGCAGGTGTGGTGGTGGTGGTGGACCGTAGGGGAGTTGATCCTGTGGGGTGCAGCAGCAGCAGCAGGTGGTGGTGGTGTGGACTGCAGGGGAGTTGATCCTGTAGGTGCAGCAGCAACAGCAGCAGGTGGTGGTAGTGGACTGCGGGGGAGGTGATCCTGTAGGTGCAGCAGCAACAGCACGTGGTGGTGGTGGCCTGTGGGGGAGTTGATCCTGTAGGTGCAGCAGCAGGTGGTGGTAGTGGGCGTGGGGGAGTTGATCGTGTAGGTGCAGCAGCAGCAGGTGGTGGTGGTGGACTGTGGGAGAGTTGATTCTGTAGGTGCAGCAGCAAGTGGTGGTGGTGGCCTGTGGGGGAATTGATCCTGTAGCTGCAGCATCAGCAGCAGGTGGTTGTGGTGGACTGTGGGAGAGTTGATTCTGTAGGTGCAGCAGCAAGTGGTGGTGGTGCACTGTGGGGGGAGTTGATCCTGTAGGTGCAGCAACAGCAGTAAGTGGTGGTGGTGGACTGTGGGGGGAGTTGATACTGTAGGTGCAGCAGCAGCAAGGTGGTGATGGTGTGGTGGAGTTGATCCTGTAGGTGCAGCAGCAGGTGGTGGAGAAGTGTGCTGAGGGGAGTTGATCCTGTGGGTGCAGCAGCAGGTGGTGGTGGTCTGTATGGGAGTTGATCCTGTGGGTTTGGCAGCAGGTGTAAGTGGTAGTTCTGTGGGGGTTGGTCAGCTTAGAATTTACAGCAAGCAGAGTGGTGGTGGTGTACTGTGGGGAGTTGATCCTGTGGAGTGCAGCAGCAGGTGGTGATGGTCTGTGGGAGTTGATCCTGTGGAGTGCAGCAGCAGCAGGTGGTGACGAGTGGACTGTGGGGGAGTTGATCCTGTGGGTGCAGCAGCAGCAGGTGGTGGGTGGACTGTGGGGAGTTGATCACTGAGGTGCAGCAG